>NW_010169505.1:39693-42401 GCF_000695765.1 Mesitornis unicolor
TTGTTGATGCACTTTATTGTTGTCTGGTGGGAGTAAGGAAGAAAATGTGTTCGTGAGCGTGTGAGGAGAGAACGTCTCAGCAGTGTATGGGTACATAACATTTCTGGATGAAAGGGAACGCTGTGTAGCGGCCAAAGCCAAATGTTTAATTTTGAACCGATTTGTTTATTGCAGGGAGATTTTATTCAGAGAAGTGAGCTGTGGAGAAATGTCTGGCAGCAGATAAAAGAGTAGGAGGAGATTTAGAGAAGCTTGGAAGGATTCAGTTTTGTTCAAGTACTGGAGCTGAGGGCGGGCATAAAGGAGGATGAGAGTTGGGCATTGTTGGTCCTTATTGAGTGTGTATTTTGCTCATAGAAATGTGGACTCTTCTAATTGCTTACGCTTGGTTTTAGGTAACTGTTTCTGTGGAAAAGGTCAGATATTCCTGGTCTTCATCTGGTGAAAGCTTACATTCCGAAACCTGTCGTCTTGAGCAGCAGTTCAGATGCATGTTGTGGTAACTGTAGTGGAACAACTTTGTGGGCTGTCCTGTGTAAGTAGGCTTAAAGCAGCTGACACCTCAGTGACAAGGCTTTCCCTTGGTACAGGTCCTGTCAGGGAATTAAAAGGATAACTTTCCGAATAGCTGTCTCATGGCCCAGTCTCCTTCAGGAAGATGTACAAATTTATACAGGAATAAATTGAGTAGTATTAGCTGTTTCTTTAATGAAATCTGTAATGAAATTGAAACACTGCATCTTTCAAGCTGCCTCTTTGGTTCCACACATAGCACAGAATCACGAATGATATCTTGTGTCTGGTGGTTATTTATAGCTTGTAATAATCAAAGACCCTGCTTTTACAAAGCAGATTTTTGCCTGAGAAACTCTCCTAGATGTGAGAAATCAGTGTTCAGTATCCTCGAATTCAAGTGAAAATTTTTCTGGAATTTGAGAATTAAATTGAGAAGCAGCTTAATTTTAATTTTTTTTCTGCTGCCACATGCAGTTTTCTATAGTGGATAAAAATTCTAGTCCAGGTGACCTGGTAAAAAATCCAGAGGTGTAGTAATTTATTCAGTATTTGTAATGATACTGAACTGGAAGGCTCAGAGTAACAGAGTCTGAACAAAGTCCTTAAAATACTTGGTGCTCTGTGAGCTAGAAAGTTAAAAATTGTTTTAATATACATATTTTTCTCATTTTCCTACTGTCATGAGGTAGGTTGAATGGGTTTTTTTGTAAAGCAACTGATAAATTGCTTAAGATTATAAAGTGAACATTGTCTAGAAATGGACAATGTACTCTTTTTTTTAGTTCTTTTTTTTTTCTTCCTTAAACAGCATTGGTTGAGAATAAATACTTTTTTGAACTGAACAAACATCTCTTCCTCTTTCTAGTTAAAAAGTGAATATATGATTCTTCTATTGGGGAACAGAAGATCAGCAGTTCAGTTTTATTTTCAGCATTTTATAGACAGTTTAAAGTGAAATCCCTTGAAAAGTAGGTAGCAGTGTTTCAAGGGATTAGCAGTAAAACATAGCAATCCACCATGATTCTGAGCTTTGTCCTTCTGTGTGAGTTAAGGTTAAACTTCTTATGTCTGAGGACTGTTCTTTGTTTAAACAATACATAAGTGTACTAACACTTCTAGTGAAGTGTAATTCCTGGAGACCACTGAAAGTTTCAGCTAAAGGAAAAAGCAGCAATGAATCTTGAAAGAAATTTAAAGTTGTCTCCTTAATAAAATTTCATGATGTTCAGCATATCCTGAGTGGTTGGCTGTTTTTAGGCAAGAATGAAGGTTTATTGATAGTGAGGATGAATGTGCATGAACAGTGGTACACTGAATGTCTTCTTCCGCAGAGCATGTTTCAGCAGTCTATCATATAGAGAATATTACCTAAATATTCCCTCAGGAGAGTGTCTGATTTTTTTTTTTCTATGATCTTGTGTGCCTGGTTCCCTCCTACTGCCTTTTGGTAAGGGAATGTGGAGTGGCTGGTGGGTGTAAAATGATTTGTAGTTTTGTCTCGTCTAGACACCTAATGTACAACGTATTCTTCCTGGACTTTCCCCTCTCTTCTATCTTGTGGGTTTTTTTTGTTTGTTGTCATGTGTTTCCAAATGGCAAGCTTAAATGTTGCCTGCTGGGAGGAAGGGCGAGATAACAGTCTAGAGCAACCCCAGCAAACGTTGAGCTTCTCTGTGTCTCTGATTTAGTAGAAACACCCATAAACCAGTGCAGAGACGTGGCTATTAATCATTGCTGCAGTTTCCAAGGCAAGATGAAGTCTCTTTTCCCAAAAGTTTCCTTTAGTGCTGTTGAGCTGCTTATTAGCTGTGTGGCTTTTCTGAAACGGCTTTTAGAAGAATTTAGAGAGCCAGTGCTCTCGTCTGACCCTCTCATACTTATCTACATGAGGCAGTGTTTGGGGTTCTGCTGTGTTTACTCTGCAGCCAAGAAACTTAGGCCAAAAAAGCTGCCCCTTCCTTGTTTGTCTCATGCTATTTGTAGCCAGAGAGTCTGAAGATGCCCTCTCTGCACAGTCTGGCTGTTATCATTGCTGTCTGGAATGTGGACAACCATCGCTCTGGATGGCAATGCCTTCAAAATAAAGCAAGAAGCAGCTTTTTGCCCTAGTAGCAGGAAACATCACCACAGATTGGGTCACCCGCAGTAGCAGCACCTGCATAGGCTGCTGGTGAAGGAGAACCTGCAGCCGC
>NW_010169505.1:42432-67933 GCF_000695765.1 Mesitornis unicolor
TGGGGCCCTGCCTGCTGCTGGAGCTCGCAGCAGCGGATGCAGGAGGTTGAGGGCAGGTGGCATGAGCATGTGGGTGCTAAAGGCTTTGGGGAAGGGGGTTGGTAGGAAGAGATGTTAGCTGGCTTTCTGCGATTGGGGTTGCTTTGTATTCAGATGTTATTTTATTTCACTTTTTTCAACAGACTAAAACCAATGATGATAACTTAATGATTCATGCGCCTTCTGCTTTCTGATAAGTGTATAGTAAGAGGGCACGAGAAGGTGCACTGCTGTGTAGTCTTCAAGATATGGGGAAATACCTTCTTCCAGAAATACCATCTGGGTTGGATGACGCACCCATAAAACCATCCAACTACAGAAAGCCTCTCTCTTAGCATTTTCTGCCTGACCTATAGTCAGTTGCCAGTACTGTCTGTTCATCTTTGAACTGCTTTCTGAATGCAATAAAAATACAAATTTCTTAAAAAAACCCTAAAACCCCCAAACCAAGCTGAAATACGGTTATTTGAGTTTTTTTTTTAATCCCTTATTGTAATCCGTAGCCGATTTCTTAATAGTCATCTCATGTTTATGGAAAGACTTGAGCCGGCCACGTTTTTATTATAAGCCCTGTGTGTGGGTGACCATACTCAGTTTCAGCTTAGCTAAAGAACTATTAGAGTGTTTTCTTTGTAACTTCTATTGATATTGTTATGTAGCTTTTAAGCATAGGTAAGTTATAAGGCTCCTAAGCAGTACTGCAAAACTTTAACACTTTAACATACATTAATATATTACCAGCTTGTTCCTGTAGAATACCAGCTTTTTGTCCTTTGAAATAGATTTTTAAATTTAAATCATCTGTCAAAAGCTAAAAATGAGCACTGCCTACTTTATAATAGGCAAGCTGTTCCAGAAAGGATATAGAAATATCCTTTTCTTTTTAAGTAAAACATCAGAAGATTTTTTAAAAGTTAGCTTCCTGAAATGGCGGAGTGCTTATCACATGAATAGGAAAGATAGTGTTATGTGTTTTAAGGACTGTCACATTGATTAAGCATTTATATCTTGAACTGTTCCAGACCAGGAAATTTTGTGGCATAGTAGCAGTATTACTATTTTTAATGAAATTAAGAAAAATATGGTATTGGGTAGGTTAGCCTGCATGAAGGTCACAACATGAAACAGAGTGAACATTGTATAAAATTAAGATGATATTGCATGAATTAAAGGAAGGCCAGAACTCAGATTTGTGTTAAGTGCTGCAGCAGCCTACCTTGTAACAGCCCTGATGGCTTTCTCTTTCTGCCACTAGAGAAGTACCAGGCTACAGTATCTGCTACTTTCTCAAATAAATGTTAGCAATTTTACTCTTATCTAACAATATTTTCCAGAGTCTTACTGTTGAGACAGCATTGTGTCCTTTTCTTACAATTTCACCTTTTCTTCTGCAACTATATGCCTCAAATCATGAAGAATGGGCAGCCATGACTGTGAGGTGATCTTGGCTTACAAGAGAGGAAAGATGGGAGCTGAGGGGTGCCCTCACTGCGTTCGCTGTGCTTGGCAGCCTCTACTTTTGAGGGTATCCCCACTGCTCTTGCGTGGTAGACACTGGTGTGCTACACCTTCCTGCTGGAGTGGGCTTGGAGAGCTGGAAGGGGCCTTGTCGTCACTTATAGCCATCAGACGTGGTCTGCTAAGACTTTGGGCTGCATGCAAAACATACGTGAGTCTTGCTGAGGAGATGCACCATTTGTGATTAAAACTATTCCTTAAATGGCAAGTTTACATTTTAAAAGATCACTTGAAGCAGTCCCTGCTTATTTCATTGGGCAGACTGAATTGTGTGATAGGCTTCATAAAAACATTGTGTGGGAAATGTTTTTGCAAACATCTTTTTATGCGTTATTATAAAAAACATATATAAAGTGAGGTTTCTTTTTTGTTGAATGGTAAAGTGCTGTACTGGCTCCTTAGCAGGAAGGATGTATTTTTGGGTGTTTCCAATCTGTATTTTCCTTTATTTCTTTGTGTGTCTTAAAAAAAAAACAACTTAGAAGCCATTTGCAAGACAAAAAAACAAGCTTAACTTTTGTGCTGTATGGGAGCTATGCAGAAATTCGTTACCACTTAACTAGTCTTGAGGTTTCCTGTTTGCAGTTGTTCTGCAACATGAGATACAAAGCACCGGAGTGTAACTGCAGTTGTATTAGAGATTGAGATATCAGATATGTTGTGGGGCTGAGAGAGGAAAACATTGCTTAGAAGCTGTCAGGGGGCATCCGGTTGAAGACAGAAAACCCCAGACCTCTCAGCATTGTGCCATGAAACAGTGGTAGGTGATGCCGAGGGGAAGAGGGTTTGGGGTGGAGGGGACCAGACTGTTGGGTAACATCAAGGTGAAGTTAGTTAGCTAGTACAGTTCTCAATAACTGGTTAATTAAGATTGATCCTTCACTCATTTTGAAGATATCCTACATGCTTATATTTTAGCAAGAAGTATCATCTAAAACAACCAGATTTGCAGTGCCTGTAGAAGTGGGCCGCGGCAGGGCAGCCTGGCCTGTGGCGCGCAGGCTGCAGCACCTCTGATGTGATTAACCGTTCCACCGGGCTGTATCGCCCCCACACTTACATCTGTAATTATTCTTCTGTTTTTTTCTTAAGTGACTCATAAGGAAATGGAGTACTTTTGCACCTAAGAACAAATGTCTTGGGACCTGCCAAAAAGGCTGCTGGTGTCTGCTGAGCCTGCCTTTGAAGTACCCCCTGTGGCTGGGCCTGCCCAGCAGCTGGTTGTTAATGTGTCCGGCATGCGTGAGGGCTTGGGTGGATGGGTGGACCTAAGTCAGGAGCCCGAATGAAGTGAAAAATGTACAGAAAAAATAGTTTGTTCCTGCCTGTCTTCCTTAAAACTCTTTTAAGAAGTACTAATTGCACATCCATAATCTGCTGGTATGCTTTGTGGGATGTTTGAGGGGATCCTTTCTCTTTCCATTTTCTGTGGGTTTTTTTCTTTAGGATTAGTGTTCATCTGACTACTTGGTGGAGTTACCAAGGACATCCAATTTATGCTTGCAGATTAGTGGCGCAACTGTAACTCTCCAGAACTTCTTAATTGCTCCAAATATTCCTCAGAGTTGATGCTAAAACTGTAAAAGCTTTGTGCACGGTTCTGCTATATTGGGGTGCATTTGAAGATCAGAAGTGTTTAATTTTTCTTATTATTTTTGTACCCTAGTTAATGACAGAAGAAAATGGTTGTCACTGTAAAATAATCCCGTAGTGTAGAAATAAGTATTAAACATTTTTTTTCTTACATCATGTGCAAGAAACTCAATGTTCCAATTATGTACTTTTTCTATTGCTAATATTTTATTTCATATGCAGTTTAATAACTTTTTATAGTTCTTAATGAGCTGAACTGCACTTATTTTGATACCTTCAGTTTGTATTTCCCACCTTGAGCTTGTTGCTATCAGTTTTTCCTTTTCAGTAAAGAAATAGGGAGAGAGAACACAGAAAACTGTTAGAGCTTTTTAAACAGGATACTCTTAACCATATAATACTTTCATAAATGCTGAATTGTGGAACTACCTTGGGAAATGTAATAAAGCATTCCTTCTTTGCGGTGGATCCATTTATTTACATCTTTGTTCACGTTTATTCTTTATAGCTTCCACTCATCCTTGCTTTCAACTTTGGAAAACTGACCCTCCTAAAGTACTGACTGTGGTTCCTGTTGGTTGTGACTGTCTTCAGTTTGCACATCAAAGTAAATTAGACAATAATCATTTGCACTTACTCAGCCATCACTTTTAGTTCTGTAGTCAGTGCATCCTAATGAGACTCAATAGTAACATACCCCAAATTAATTGTCAGGCTTGTGTTAAAGCAGTCAGCAATTTTAGGCAGCCCAGGTATGTGTTCAGATATCAGTTTGACACCTCAGCACTGCATGGCTGGATAACAAATGTTTGGTCACTACAGCTATTTAGTTAACTTTCTTTAAAAGAGCAGGGTGAGTCTTCTTACAATAATTTTTGGTGCAGTGACCTCTTTCCAAAGAAATGTGTCCCTTGGGGTGGGTTGACGCACATTATATGCAGTATTAAAGTGTTAAACTGCAGAAGCAGTTAGACAAGGTGGCCTTTATGTGATCCATCTCCGTTTGTCTAAGTGCCAGCAAATAGCCAATGTAACAAAGCACGGAAAGGATTTTACTGGTTTTAACAAAGGGCTATGATTTGCCATGATTTCGGTCAGCTTGTTTACTCATTTTAAATGTCTGCATTTTGAGATTTTTCTTGTAGCAATCAATACTAATGTATTTTCCTTGGTTTAGGTTAACTTTGGCCTTTGCATCAAGGAGATGATATATGATATATTCCTGTGTTGTTTTTTTGGTTTGTGTTTTGTTTTTTTTTTTCAAAGTCACTTTTTTAAGTGTCAAAAATTTTGTGTTCTGCTGGAAATAGCTAAAAGTATGTCCAGAAGGTGTGATCTTTTTTCCAAGTTTTCATTTAAGTTCACATTTCTGTTCTTTTTAATGCCTTCTGAGTTCTGTGCTTTACTGATCCCCAAGAATAGAGTGAAACAATCTCAAATATAGAGAGATGCACTTTTAAAAAATCTTTCTATATGTCAAAACTATTCACCCAGCCTAATTTTAAAAAAACCCGAAACCCTAACCACACACCCACACATGCAACAAAGAAAACAACTGCAAGTGAAAACAAAAGATTCACACCTCCTGAAACAGTAGGCAGGCCAACCAGAGATTGCATCTTTGTAAGTAAGAAAGCTTCAAACTTAAAGAGTGTACCTCAGATGAAGTGATCTAATTCAAGTTATGTTAATAATTACAGAATACAGTAAGCCCATCCACTTACTATGAAAGAGGCCTTGATGAAAGGAGACAAGTTTTTTTTCTTTTTCACAGCCGTGTTACCTTAGAGGACCAAATATTGCTTGTTTGCTGTGATTTAGGAAAGATTAACTGAGTTGCCACCAGGTAGCAACATGTGCTGCAGGGTTCATAACCCAGTTTGATATTCACAGTTTGGGGGCATGAGAAGGAGATATTGTTCAGCCTTTGAATCCTAAAAGCAAACCGTCATATGTCATGAGTTATCTTTTCACTCTCTCAAGGCAATTAACTAAATATTGTGTAGTAATTATATATTATGTAATATTGTATGGCAATTACATGTTTTCTGCACATCAGTGTCATGTAAAAGCCTCCATATCAATTTAGTACCTTTCTTTCAGAGTGTCTTAGGAGGACATCCAATTCCAGAACAGTCTGTTACATCAATTGTCACTTCCTATTAATAGAATTTTTGCTTGTTCCCCTGGTGAGGGATTACATTTCAAGCATTACTGTCAGTCATTTTTCAGCCATGTTCCTTTTTGCAAAATAAATTGGGAACAGGGAGAGCAACAGCTTCTTTTCTTACTACAGCTTTAAAGCTCAGCCATAGCTCCTGTTTGCACTATCCTAACTAACCGCATCCCTGACGTAACCCTGAGCCTTCCTCCTGAAGAAAAGATGCTGCTTTTCTGCCCACCGGGCCAGGGCATTAAACTAGTGGGAGTGTTAACTTGTCAGTCCATAGGAGGAGATACCAGTTGAGATAGTGTACTGGAATGGATCCTCTCATTTATCACTGTGAGAGAAACACATTGGCACTGTATGGGGGAGTGGGTCTAGACCTGGTCAAAGATAGTGAGATCTGTGTAACATTTACACATAGTTTGATATTTAAAGTAACATCAGCTGAGCAGATCTTTCAGGTGAAAAAATCAGTAGCAGATTTACAAGTTTGTGGGAGCAAATTCTATTAATTTCCTCTACGTTTAAGTTTCCATAATCTCAACCATAGCTTGCATGGTTCAGTTTTAAGCATTGGTTCAAAATGGCATAGGTAGTTGGTTGTCTGAGGTTTTTTTAGTCTTCTTTTTTTTTTTCCTGGCATTGTTAAATTCTTGAATCACTGACAGTCTCTTGAACATATACTTTTCCTTTCTGGCCTTTCTTCTTATAAAGTCTGTATGGGAGCTACAGTCCTAGATACTCCACTGTGTCAGCCTTTGTTCTGCCTTAGGGTTAGCTCATGTCCCTCACTTGTCAGAGCAGGCTTTCAGTACAGTTTTCTTATAACACATGTTATGAATATATATATGTGTGTGTATGTATGTATGTGTATATATATATATAAATATTAACTGATGTTATACGTATATTCTTGTTCAGTGCCTTTCTAGCCTTGCAGATTTTTCGGTTTTTCCCGCGCTCTCAAGGGTGTTTTTGGGTAGGAACATTTCCAGATGTGCTGGTGCAGCTGCCACTGAAGACAGGACTCGTCTCCTAAAAAAACCTAAACTGGAAGGAAGAAACAAATTGGCTGAAAATACCTGAGCTTAATGTAAACTAATCAGTTGGTATAAGGAATTAGTTTACTACCACTGCTAGAAGTGAAGGAAATGCTGGCTCAAAAGGGGTTGGAAGTGTGGATCAGTTACATAGCTAATGTAAGAATTACCTTTTGAAGGTCTGGGTTGTGGAGCTTTGTTTGTTTGCTCATTTAGTGTGGTGTCTTGGTTTGTTTTTTTATTTGTTTTGTTTTAAAAACTGCAGTTGGAAGTTGGATTTACCATGAAAGTAAAGCAAATGGCCACTTGATATGGTAAGCTAAAAAACAAGGCCATGCTTATACTTTTTAAAGTGAAACAGTCTTGCACTGAGAAATAGCTGTGTTGCATTTCATAAATTTACTGTTGTTTGTGTAGGTATTTCAAAGCTTTTCACGGGTGCTTTTTAAAGTGGGAGGTGTTGCACTGTCGGATATGAGAAGTCTCTGTATTTCAGCACTAGGACTTTTGAGCTTTATGAGGAAGAACATTCCAGAAGGTTGTACGCTCTTAGCAGTAATGGAAGTGAATTTTCATTTTCTTGATGTGAAGGAGTCTTCTGTTAACATTAAAATCTATGGGGACTGTGGTATTTTTTGTTACACAGTCTATAAGCAGTATACTAAAAAAAAATTCTAGGTTTGAATGCGTATCAAGTTTCTGTGGGACACCCAGATGCTTTGAATGTTGCATTACTGTTTTTCCCTTATGTTTTCCCCCAGATTTAGTTTCTTGCTTCTAATCTTTTGTTTGGCACACAGCTGTGTTGCAGGAGCATTTCAAAACGAGTAATTCTGCAGACCCCTTCTGGGGAACAAGTGTGTTCTTATTCACGCACAAGGAGATCTTAGCTCGGCAAATGTCACAGGAAGAGCCTTATTGTCCTTGATGGAGCCAGTCTGATGATGTAACCAGAAGCAAGTATTTTAAGAACTTTAATACTAGTTTTCTACATAAAAAAAACTTCCACAAGCAAAAAAACCCCCAACAACTAAAAAAACCAGCATAACCAGGCTCCTACACACTTGCATACACCTTTAAATGGACAACTGTTTCGTGGCAATTCTATGATCCATTTTAGCCTTATAAATCCTGTCTCCACTTGGGTAGGAGTGCTTGTACCCTTATTAAACATTCAGCTGAAGCTGGAGTGCTTTACTGAACTGAGCTCTGTGTGACTGTGCCACTCAAGAGACTTGGCTTCTCCACACTTCTCCCAAAATTGCATCACGCAAGGGGTCTGCTTATGAAATGCCAAGTATTGTTTCTTGGACAGGGTGGCAGTTGGACACGTGGATAACAGCTGTAAGTGTGGAAATGGGGTACCTTCGGGTTCCCTGTCCTGAGTCAGTTTCGAAGGACTGCATAGTTTGATGTCGTCAGCCCTGATGTGTGGTTTCATCCTGTGCTTCTGTCCTTGCCCGACAGCTTCGGGAAACACTTCGAAACTCTTACAACAGGGGCCAATTCATTACTCTTTTTTTAGCTTCAGAGGGATAGGAAGGCTTTAATATTCTTCCATCAGTCATAAGTCAAATGTTAGAACTAATGTGTTTTTTATTATTATTAATATACTATGCTATTGATGGATAATTTTAACTTGTCTGTGTTGTGAAAATAACCTTTTTTAGCAGTGGAGCCTATGTAGTGGCAGCATGAGACAACTGCGTTGATGGTGTCCTATTTCTTCATGTTCTCCATGTCCCCAGGAATAGTAGGAATTGACTATTTTACAATTGCTGAGATAAAATAAACCGATCCAAATTGGCGAGAGAGATCATATTGACAGTGGTGGCCTCCAGAACATGCTTGATTGCGATCCCCTGTGGCTACATCAGCTTATTGACCTGTAGGCTGTCTGTCTATTTTATGTGAGTCAGAAACCCGGGCAGTTTATTGGAGACTGCAGTCCAAAGCTCAGGCTCTCCTGTGTCAGATGTGATTGTTATTTGGGGGAGGGGGGAATTGTTGACGAGGACAGTGACTTATTTCCTGTGAAACCATCAGTTTAACTTGTGTAAGTCACGGCTTGTTCATACTGTAAGGGCTGTGTTTCTTCTCAGTTGTTCAAAATTTAGTGACTTCTTTTTTAATTCATCTTCGGGCTTCAGCTTTGCAAACTCACACTTGAGTAATGTTTTAATTGTTGTATGTTCCTGTATGTTTTTGGATTGGAAAACTTCAGGCTGTTGATTTTGCCTTCAGATTTTGAAAAATATTGTCCTACCTTGGCTGTTGTGTCAGTGTTGTACCTGATGCCTGTGAGGGGTAGCGTTGCTGGTCTCTCCAGAGCTTTGCTGTCAAAGAGTTTAGCAACCATAGCTCAAGCCTATATGATGCTCTCCTGGAAAGAAAAACTATTGTAAGAGGAGGCTATTAAATTTTAATAGAGTCCACTATTGTGTCTTACGATTATAGGTTAACTTTAAATAAGAAAAAACCCTTCTTCTTTGAAAGAGTAGGCTTCTGGGTTCTGTCTAGCATGTAGTTTTCACAGCTTGTACTGTAGCTAAAGGTTGAACATATGTGTGCAAGTGTTTACAGACTGCAGAAGGAACCCTTTCTGAATATAGGTGATATAACTTAAATGCTGAACAGGATTTCTGAATGAGGTGGTTTGTTTTTTTATTATCTTTGTCACGTAAACTATTAGGTGTCAGAGTTGGTACGGTTTTGGACTGCTAAGAACTAGGCAGCAAAGTCTAATCATGTAAAAAGATCCTTGGACATATAATTTTGAAGTACTCTGGGACCTGTTTTTACTAATCTGTAATTTAAAGGAAATCTGCTGAAAATTTTACTGAAAAAAAAAAAAATCTGCTACATTGATTTTCAAATATATTCTCACCTCCCACTCTCTCTTGCTCTTCAACTTCCCTCCCCACCAAAAGCCCCCAGCAGCGATTAGAAAAAATTTAAGTAACTTCTCAGAAATTTCTACAAAGAATTCAGTGGATGAAATCAACACATTTTTGGTTGGCATTATAATGTGTTTGAATGTCACTGGTAGTGGCATGGGACTTTTCTCCTTGCATGCTATTGTGCTCCCTCCCATTGTTCCTGGTAATTGCTGGGATGCGTAGGAAAACGTGGAGGCACGCAGCTGTCTTTATGCAGCTGACAAATAGCTCTGGAAAAGGTTGCTCTTGTTACAGGTAAGTAAAAAAACACAAAAGACAACTCATTCGGTCTTAACAGAACTCTGGGGAAGTTTTGAGTAGGGAAGAAATGAAATGCAATAGGGAGAAGCACAGGGATCTCCACCCTGCTGACTTGTGCCCAGCACAGGACTGCAGTGAGATCCTCCCAGGAATGAAGGCTTTTCCTAAAATGCAATCTTGTGCTAGTCTCAGAAAACACTGGCTTATTAAAGACAGTACTCTCATCTTGAGGGCATATTTCCTTGCCGAGTTACATTACTTCTTGAAGTATTTTTAACTTCCTATGAAAAAAAAGATGGATAACTTTGTTTAAATGCAGAAAGCTTATAAATAGTATGTCAGTATGAGGATCAGGAACTAGGGCAGAAGGAAAAAATAGTTTTGGAATGCTGCTATATATATTTTTTTTTCCTCAGCTCAGAACTTTGAATGCTAGGTATGGGATAGTTCTGTAATGCTCTATGCAAAAACTAAATGCGTCTTGCAAATTAGCCTTTGCTAATGCATATCTGAATAATATTTTATATACATTCAGAAGAAGTGAGCATAATATGTTATGGCTAGAACTTACTAGGAAGATGTTACCTTATTTCAGTGGCAGAAAAAGCAAGAAAGGTCAGTATGACTACCCTCATTTTTAAAAGAAGAGTTCCAATCTATGAGGTTTATGTCTGTTTGGCTTTCTCAATTTTTCCTTTTCTTATTTCAGAAGAACACAAAATAAAAATTGAGTAAGAATTCCATGATCTAATTTACTGATGAGCGTGTTTTAATACTTTGTTGCAGAAGGACTCCATGAAAGATGACAGAAGAAGTTATTGTTATTGCAAAGTGGGATTACACTGCACAGCAGGACCAAGAACTTGACATCAAGAAAAATGAGCGTCTTTGGCTATTAGATGATTCCAAGACATGGTGGAGGGTAAGAAACGCGGCCAACAAAACGGGATATGTGCCATCAAATTATGTGGAGCGAAAAAACAGCTTGAAGAAAGGTTCTCTGGTTAAAAATCTGAAAGACACATTGGGTAAGTCCTTTTGTATTTTAGTATTTAGTAGACTTGATGGGTTTCAGATTGGGAATGTAACGTGCGTGTAGATATTTTTCTATGTGCCTGTTTGTATTTTTGTAATCCTTAGTTTGTGGTGGTGACATGGTGGATGACTGGGGTGAGGAGGTGGGGGAAAAGTCATGCGGAAAAATCTCTTGCAGGTTTTCTCCCATCACATCCAGGAGAGTAAGATGTTATTTGTGTTCCAATTTGTCAGAGGTTGTGTATTTTCAGTGGCTGAAGAACTGTGTTTTCATTGAGATGTGAAGTGCTGAATCCTCTCCTCTCATGCCAAGTCCTCTCACTCAGAAATAGAAGGATGTAAACTGGATTGTTCAGCATTGCTATCACAGCAAAGCTAAATCACTTTATGAATGGGATAATACTGTGTGGCTATGAGCAATGTCAGGGGTTACGTTTCCGTAGTCTGAGTTGTTCCTTCTGCTTCCAAGTCCTTAATATGTACTCTGTTCTATGCTTGCACATAAATTCTTCACAACAGTGTATCCTACAAATAAAATAATATAGCTTTGAAAAATTTTGAGTATATTTTGAGGAAATCTATTTTGAAGTCAGGTGAAATGATTCTTTTTTTCAATTATTTTTAATGACTGAATTACTAAAAATAAAGGGCTTTTTGAATGGCTAGAAAAGGTTAAACATAGCGATAAGTGATAATTTTTTATACAGAGACCAAAAAAACCCTACTAATGGTATTTTAGGATGTAATGGATAAAACAGAAACAGATATGCACCTGGAGGAGTTTCAAGGTTTATTTTTTGCTCGTGTTTTGGTTTTTGCCTGTGTTTGGCAAGGTCTTACATAGGGAAAACCTATTCTGTTGCAGTTTGCTGTAGAAAATACTGACTCTCAACAGAAAAAATTAAATTTAGGATTAGGCTTGCTAGAAAGGAAAAAGGTTCAATTAGAAACAGCATGGCAATAGCTCGTGTAGGTTTGCTGCAGCTGTCCTGTGCTAGTGTTGTGTCTGACAGGTTAGGTTTCTTGGTCTCTTCTTCATTCCTGTGACCTCTTTTGCTCAGCTGCCATAAAGTACATGGAAACTGAGGACTACAGGACGAGAGGCAGGCAAACAAGGTTATCACAAGATTTACCATGGTAATGTTTAAAACCATAGGTCCTTCTACATATTCTCTTGGAATATACTCATTGTAGTGCCAGGAAATGTGATTATACCTTTTCAAGGATTTATATAAAGAATATGCTCCAACATCAATTAACTAGTGTTAAAATCAAAATCTCAGTTGTAACTTAAGGTCCTTTTGTATCGATTTATCTTGTTTAAAATACATATATTTACTTTAAAAGCTACTTTATGAAAGGATTGTGTTTCTGTTGTTAAACAGCAAGTGTTTGTGTAAAATGTGGACAGCATCTACTTGATGTAGAAAAACACGTTTTTATTTATATCCAACAGAGATGTGTTTAAGTGACGGAACAGAGACATGTCCTGGCATATATGTATGTTTACTTTCACTGATCTTAGCAAAGCTGCACGCTGCAGGGTCCTTCACTTCGCGGTGGTGGTGACCAGTGAAACGCCGTGAGAACAGCGCTCGGTGGTTTCATGGCTGACACTTGGCTCACGTCGCATCTTCCAGACCTCAGCCCTTTGCACACACGTACATGGCTTTTTAAGTTGTGAAGGACCGCTGCTACAATCTACCGATTCCCCTGGACCTTTTCTAATAGTTTTATCTGTGCATCGTTTGTTCAGCTGAGGCAGAAAATACTGCGTGGTGGAGCTTTTGCAGTGACCACGGGTACCTGCTAAGTGTACGCAGTGCTTTTTTACGCTCGTGCATCCTGTGGCAGTAAGAAACTGCCTGAGCCATACCTCACCTAAAAACTGGCTCATGATATTCTTAGCTCCCCCTCAAAAAAGTAGGTGCTTAAGAGTATTCTTTTTTTATAGTTTAAGGGCTGTGAACTGCTTAGAGTAATGAAACTTAGGTCTGTGCAGTACACCATGGATCTGTACAGTTTTCTTTTTACCTCTCCTGAATCTGAGTCCTCAACTAAACTGTAGTGTTAAACCTTTGCTTGTCTTGCTGTATGGTTTCCTATTCAGAACAAGGAGAGCATGTGTCCTACCTTAGAAAGTCCTTTGTTCTGATCAGCCATCCAGAATGCACTTTAAAAAAATTATTATTAATTTTTTTAACAGAGGCTTGCAAATTGCAAGGCTGATGCTTGATCTAGCAAAACAGCTTTTGAAAGTTTCACTGCGCACAGTGAAACAAGTTCTTAATGTCTCTTTATAGAAATGTCTAACATCTCATCAGTCAAGTATCAATCTTAAGTCTTGTGAAACCTCAGCAGAGAAACAGCGGCCTCTTAGCTCCTTCCAGAGACCAGGTTAGTGAGCTTTAAAGAGAGGGACCCTCTGACCTACCTGGACCCCCCTGTCGTACTTGCAGCGCTCCGGCAAATAGTTGCTCCCATGGAGATGCACTTTTCCCTACCTCTACCTTAAATCGATTACATTTCCTTGTGTTCAAACACATTTCATCTGAAAGCATTGTTATCTCACAAAGGATGTAGTGTTGTCTCTGTGATTGCCCGTAGCTATCTGCCACTCTTATGGTTATCCACAGTAATTACCAGTGGTTGATTTATAGTTACTTCCAGATATTTAATAAATACGAAAAGTGCCAGCCATAGTTCACATTGTGGCAGACTCCGTAAGAGCTATTACTGTTTCATTAATAGTCCCCGTTGAAGATGCATCATCTAAATAGTTGTTCATCCACATGGCCTGTGTTCTAATGAAAGTTTATGGCAGCAGTTAATGCATCGGTGTCTCATACATAAAAAGCCAAATACACCACTAAAGTTTACTACCTTTACAAAGTCGTCTTTATCAGGAAAACTTTTTAATTTCATCAGGGAATGAAGTCATACCTGTTTGGTGCTGAAAACTAATTTTCCTGGAACTCTATTGACCATCATTAATTGAATCTCAGCCCTTGAATACTTGATTAATAGAATTCCCTCAGCTTTCCCGCTGTGTGGCTTGGGGGTGGTGGAAGGTTAATGGGCATGTGGGTACCTAAAACACGCAGCTCAATGGTTTAAAACATCAGCCTGTTTTCAGCAATGTCTTAAGGTCTCTGGAATTTCTGTTGTATTTCTGCATCTTTAGTAAAGAACACCAGCATATGAAACATGTTCAGAGCCGGCTCTTTTAAATGTGTTGGGTGCATATTAAAAAGCTGATTAACAGTTGTTTAGCATATATTCAATAAATGAGTTACTTGTTGACTGAAAAGCAGCCCGTCTCAAATCTCAAATGACCCCCAGTAATTTCTTTTGGACCATCCTACATCTTTTTACAAAACAAGAGCCTTTTCTGCACCATTCACTTTATCATTCACCTACTAAGGGCTTACTCTGTTATACTGTATTTTTTTAGTCCTATCATCAGGGAATTTTCCCAAAACTTTCAGCTTTCCTTAAGTGACTTGGAGACATTGCAAGACTTTTTTCTGTTGATGGCTGTCTGTTTTTATCATTTTTCTGTTTGAAATACATTACTTCTGTGTTCTTAATTCTCTTTCATGAGTGAACTCTAATGGATCTGTAGCTACCATGGCCCAGTTTTAATTATGGAAGTACAGCATATAGGCCACCTATTAAGTATTTTAAATGATTCATCTCCTCCTTCTCTTTTTTGTCTTAACTGAGTGATACTGCAAGTAAAAGTTAATGGCAATTTAGCCATTTCAAATTACTGTCTTCTGTTTGCTCATACTGAATGAAATCTGGTAATTATTACTATTCTTAAGGCAAAAGTCAGCTTCCAGGCCTGTGATTAAAATTTCATCTTCATTCATTATAATGAAGTTTAAAATAGTTTCCTTATACAGTATTTCTTTTGCGGGGAGGGTATTTTTTTATACTTTTTGATTAAGTCTCACTAAGCAGGAGACCTCCTGCGAGCATGTTCCAAACCGTAATTTTCTGTAATATAATTCGTCCCATGCGCTGGGGGTATGAAGGAGTTCTCATACCAGTTTGGATGGAGCGGGTGTTTGCCAGCACCACCCCCAGAGCTGCCTCTGAGCATGGCAAAGACGATCCCCTTCTGCAGCAACGATGCTCTCTGCGCTTGCTGGCTCATCTCTGTCACGCCAAACAGAAACCTTATCTGAAGAAAGCAAAAATAATTAAGCAGTCAGTTGTTTGTGCAGGCATAATAAAACTTCTGCATTTTTTCCATCCCTTTGCAAGTCATTTTCCTGGCAGCAGCGCAGCTCCCCAGGCAGCAGGCTGCCAGGGGTGACTGATGCGTGTGATCTGGCAGCAGGGTGCTCTTTTCATGGGAATCCACCATTTTTGGAACATGCCTGCTTTTGCTTCACAGCCAGCACTGCATCACGAGGATTTCTTAAAGGTGTCTGGTCTTGCTCCCTTTAGTGAACAACCACATAAGAAACCTTGAAGAGAATTTCCACGTAGTTCTTGGTGTAGGTTTTTGAACGGATGCCCAGCAAAAGAAAGAAAATTTATTAAAAGGTACTGAAAGAGGCATTGGACACCAAGAATCCTGGAGATGTGTTTGCAAAATGCGTAGGAACAGCAGAAACACTGGAGATAAGTGTTGGAAATTATGACAAGGAACTGTAATCTCGATTACGTTTCATGGAGATGTTTGAGTTGCATGAGAGCCTCTTCAAATGACTTTATTAAGCTTCTGTAAGTCAGCAAAACATTCAGTAAATTTTGAGTTTCAATACACTCAGTGTGCCAGATTTTAAGATGGAAAGTAAGAATTGCCTAGTGAGATGTGCAGTACAGAAACCGGTCCTTAGTTGCATCACTGTTGCTAGTGCTTTATTTCAGAATTGGTGTAAGCATCCAGCAGCATTTCCTGTGTTCATCTGCCTCTGTGGTGTCTACCTGAGTCAATCTAGATCTGTGCAGAAGTTCCTGAGTGCTATATTTACTATCACTTCCAGGAATCAACAGTTTACACCTCTCCCATTCTCTCCTAGTTATTTTATTTATTTATATTAAAAGGGGTTTTTTCACATTTATAACTTCACTTTTTCGCATTTGAGAATTCTTTCACTGTGCCTTTCTGGAAACTGCTGGGGAAATTAGCTCTTTTTTCTTTAGACAGACACCACTTAATAACAAGCAGAAATGTGGAATAGGTAATTTTTTAATGCATTGTTTTTCTTTAACATTGGAAAACACTGTTGGTTGAGAAGCTTAGTGTACTTCCTTTTTAGAAACAAATACTTCAACTCCAGTTTAAACTACCACCATCATAGTTCTGTGTAACATGGCCATGAAATCTTGCTCTCCAAAAATGTCATCAGCCTTTAACTTCTGGTGAGTGGGGTGGTGAGCTTTATTGTTTATTTTGGTTTTATTTTTGAGGATTTTTTAAATTATTATTTCTTAGTAGCCCATTTTTGGTAGTTCTGTCGTATGTCAGTAGATTTAGTTGTACAAGGTGGTATTTTGACATTCATCAAACTGCTTCTAAATCTTGAGTACTGCAATTTGTTTCCTACTTAAGTCTTTCACTGGTGTAAGTTACTTACGTGACTCCAGTTGCTGTGGTTTTTAACTGAGCTTTTTCCATTTCATCAGCGCTAGTTTATAAAAGTCTAATCAAGAGAACCATACACAGTATTTCTGACACAGCTGTAGCTATGGACTGAGTCTTCCATAGTCTTTGCTCGATGGATTTGTGTTCATTTATCAGCAAACTGCCTTAGCCATTAGCTGTAAGAAACGCTAGTTTTTCCACTCAAGAGCAGGCATTTAATAAATTTGATCTAACAGAAATAAATAACCAACAATCCTTCAGAAATTTCTGCAGTATGTAGCTACTTGTCAATTGTTTATCATGTATAAAGATTTTTAAGAAGGAATGATACAGAATCACAGAATGATTTGAGTTGGAAGGGATCTTAAAGCTCATCCAGTCTGACCCCCTGCCATGGGCAGGGACACCTCCCACCAGACCAGGTTGCTCAAAGCCCTGTCCAACCTGATCTTGAACACTTCCAGGGAGGGGGCATCCACAACTTCCGTGGGCAACCTGTGCCAGTGTCTCACCACCCTCACAGTAAAGAATTTCTTCCTAATATCTAGACTAAATCTACCCTCTTCCAGTTTGAAACCATTCCCCCTCGTCCTATCACTATCTGCCCTTGTAAAAAGTCCCTCCCCAGCTTTCCTATATGATGTCCTTCATTTAGCTAAACACCTCTAGTTAAAATTAGCAGTAAAATCCACTTATAGGAATTAAACACAAAAGTATTTTTCCTGTGTCACTTTATATTGCTTTGAAGCATTATATCCTGTCAGAAAACGTGGGCATGAAAGCAGTGACATGTATGTCATGTCTCTTGTAAGACTGGATGAGGGTAACTTGTCTGTATTGGCACTTCTAAGTGGTCAATATACAGGAATTCAAGTTCATCTTTCTAGAGAGGAAGTAGCTGAATTTTTTTATATACAGCACAAATTCTTGCTCAGTTTCCTAGAATCTCTGTGTTGAAATAGGTTATTCCATGTGTTCAGCAAAAAAACCCCCACTTTCTCTGCTGCACTTCATTTTAGTGACATTGCTCAAAGTAAGCATGTTTGTTTGTGGGGCAGGGTGGCAACCCTGGTGACTTCTTGCCAGTGATGAAATTGAGGAACAGGGTTTTGTGGTAGTGAGAGAAGCTGATGGGAACTCTGGTTAGGTGTGGTGTCTTTGGTTTGGGGACAGAAAAAAAAGCCGGAACAATTGTATTTCTTCATCTTCATGATGATCATAGATCAGTCTGCTTGCATGGATGACTGTCATCAGATGCTGAGGAAGGAGAAATGGGAGATGCTCCTCATAGTGATTTCAAAACAAAAAGAGGTTTCCATTCCCATCTAGAGCTTGTGGAGTGAGGAGCTGGCAGTGCCCATACCACTGGAGTGGTAGCAGATGACTTGTATAATAAGGAATTCAAATGCTTTGCTACTTTCTGGAAACATTTCTGTCTCTTGATGATTATCAAAACCTAGACTTAACTTAAGGAGCTATTTTCGGTTCATTGATGGTCTCTAAAGATCTACAGACATATTCAATAGCAGTAGCTCTGCATATGGAAAATTATACAAGAAGATTCTGCTGACATGGTAGGGTCTGCTGTCTCACTATCAATTTGATATATACATAATGGCAGAAGAATATATAAATTTAGAGTTAGTATTAATATTATTATGCATGTTAAAATAGTTACCCAGAATGCAAAACAAAGTCACAGATTTATAGCTATGGACCTATTGTACGCCTGGAAAAATTTAAATAATTTTATGCATATTAACTGTGTCCAGTGGAAGTAGCACTAAAGGAATTGAAGTCTCTCTGCTTTGTGGAACTAAAATCAGACTTTCTTAAAAATACTGTGTTATTATTTCTGAAGGGATGTGTGTTTAAGAAGGAAAAAAAAATCTGAAATTGTGTAGCAGACTAGTGCAAAAATAACAAAAAAGAAGAAAAAAAAGAACCACAAAACCATACAAAACAAAATAAAACACAAACAACTTCCTGCTTTTTTGTTACCTGCAGCAAAAAGACTTGGAAGTAAAAAACCTGATAAGTATTCTGGAGAACTTGAGGCACACAGTAATGCTGCTTTTACTGCTTGATGAAAGACTTTCTCTGCAGGATGCATGTGTCAGGCCCTTTATCTGCTCCAAGGTGAAAAGCCAGAAGCAGCAGAGAAAGCAGAACCCACAGCTTGCAGCAGTGCTCCCCAGCTCCAGCGCTGGCTGGGAACGGGAGCAGAAGTTTGGGGTTTTTTCAGTTTGCAGTTGCTGAAAGTTTGTCTCAGGTGAATTATTTATTGGGATGGGTTATTTAAAGGATTTGCTGCTTGAAGAGTTTGAAACAAATACATAGTGGAAACCATGATGTGTCCTACATTTCAGCAGATTTTTCTAATAGGGTGGTTGCAGTAAAATGCTGCAAGGCTGAAGGTGTAATGAAATCTTGCTGGGCTTAGTCCACATTGAGTGAATAAATTTGTTCTTTGTATTGCATTAGAAGCTTTGAGTAGTAGGCACTTCTCTCCCCTTTCCCCACAGTGTGTGTGTGTGCTTGGAGGTACAATTTGATATTTTTAGACTGCAGAATGAGCACTTATTTTAGTAATGAGAAAAACGTCACCTTAACTGAATGTGGTTGAGCGTGCTGGTGTCTTTGGTGCTACTATTTCACTCAGCTGTCACCTCTGAGGGCCCCTTGTTTTGCTCCTCTCGGAGGCAGTTACGCGATCATGTTTGGCCTTACAGCAAGCCCAAAAATTAGCTCCCAGGGTAGTTTCACCATTCCCTATTAAAGAGAGTCACCCCATTGCTGGTGGCTCCTCCTACGCCCTGTTCCAGCCGTGGAGACAGAGCCTTTTGCTCTCTTAGCATTAAAAGTTTGTGTCTGAACCCTCAACTCTTTTGATGTTTCACTTTTTCCATAGAGTAAAATCCTTTAAGCAATCTGCTAATTATGTCTCTTCTTCTGAGGCAGTGAAAATAGAGTACCTTTTTTCCCAAGTAATGTCTTGTACTGAATTTCTCGCCTCATGTTCCCTTCTGGCCTCCTTTTCCTCAGCTTCATGGGACCACTTGAGTCCGCTGAAGCAGCAGAACTGAGGCCATGGTGTGGGTCACCGCATTGTGCTCTGCTGCCCCTGGGCTGGACCCTTCCCATAAGCTTAAGTTGTTTGGTTTTGGGTTTTTTTAAAACCATATATTTATGGGGGAGATGCAGTGACCACAGTTCTTCAGAAAATGTGGTCTCTGTGTGCTTTGCATGCAGTCCTCTCCTCTAGCTTCATGTCCTAGCGTGTGAAGGTGGTAGCAGAGAAGAAACAGTCGACGGTAGCTGATTTTGAGATCTCTTTTCTTTTTTCATGTGTTTTTTTTTAAGTAGCTGAATTTGAGATCTACCATCTTAACATCATCAGGGAATTCTTCTCATTTACATGTGGGTATTTCCTCCAATATGCATCCCTAAGTGATTCTTTCAATATTACTGCATCTCTTTTTTTTGAGGCCTTGGGCTGTCTTAACATTTTATCTTCCAGGGCTTTCCTGAGTATTAATTTGTTGGGTTTTTTTCCTCTGCATGGCCCCACTTGGGTTCCATCGCTTTCTGTTTCTCAGGTTTTTTTTGAAGAGATGAACAATAAGTGGCCATTGTGTGGCATGTTTTCATACCACGCAAATGAAATTTCTAAATTAGCATTCACACCTCAAAAACTTGGCTTTGTCTTAGAATGTAGAAGAGAAGATTTCCTTCCTTTTTCTGGGTCTCAGAAATGTTTCCTATTGAAGAGTGTGTCCATAAAGCAGGAATCGAGATGGTGCAGTGTGTGCAGACACCCAGCGTAAACCTGCTGGGTGAGAGAAAATGCCCATTGCTGTTGTTTTTAAGGAGGAGAGTCCCAGTGGCAGAGAACTTTCTGTGTGTGTCACTCCAGTTATAAACATGATTTATTTACTGACAACTTGTTTTTGTGGTCTCTGCAAACGGGTTCGGACAGACATCACTTTTAAGGTGAATGGGTGGTCTGGTTGACCAGATGGGCTTTCAGGTGTGCTGTTTCTACCAGGTGACTATTTGTAGCTGTATTTTGCACCAGAAAATTGATCTTGGACTTTGGCTGTAGACTGTGTAAACTAGATGCAGTCATTGCCATCACTGCTGTTTAGCAGTTTTTGTAAATGAAAGGAAATGGAAAGTGAAAGGGAAAAGAAAGGGAAAAGGTATTTTGATGTAGTGAAAATGCTGCTGCTGTTGTACATGGGCTCTACCAGTTTACAAACCCGTAAGATATTTTTTTGATCATTCAACAAGTTGTTCTCCAGAATAAGAGCTAAATTTGTTACTATATTACTTACTAATTGCTTATTGAGTTTTAGTCTATAGAGGAAATTGTTTTCGTTTGTCTGAGATGCGGTGTTTTGGCTGTGAGAGCCAAACCACAGAGATGTTGGGCTGTTTTGTGAAGCGAGCAGTTTTCCCCCGTTACTTCCCCTTCAGTGGTGGGGAGGTCTGGTTTTGCACATGTAGTTGCAAATAACCTGAGAGCCCTTGATTAATGAAGCTACAGGCATTGCAATGCAGAGAGGAGGTCAGTAAAGACAAGGTGGTATTTGCTTTGCTGTCCTTTTCTAAAAGGAGCTTTGACTAGAATTGCAGTGTCTATGACAGGCTTCTAAGGAGGTTTCCAAAGAAAAAGGTAATAAACACCTTGGATTTTCTTGCAACTTGGTGTTTAATGTTTGAAAACATGAGTATAGTATAGCATTGTCACTCTGACCTTACGGTAGAATTACTAGGGCTTTACATCATGCTTGGTGTTGGTATGGGCCAACTGGAATAAAATGCTATACCTCAAAGAATAGCTGACCATGGCACGTTCAGGAAGGACTGTCTTGAACTTTTTAATGCCCTTTAATCAGTGTTTGCATCATTGTCTTCTAATACATTTCTGTATGAAAGTTGAGGGGCTGTATAATTACTGCTCTGTAATTTATCTGTTCAGTTTTAGGCTTGGTGATCTGAACTCCAATCTGTATTTGTAACACCTATTAAGCCTTTCATTTTCATGGACAGAATTGAGAGCAAACTTGAGCAAACAAGAAGTGAAAAGACCAAGTTAGTACTATAATCACCTATATCCAAAGTATAATTATTCCATCTCAGTTATCTGGGAGAGTCTCTAAATTGGAGGGTCGTCATCTTGCATTCAGGATAGTCTACTTTGTAATTGCTTTGTTATTTATTTTTCTTCAAATGAAAAATCAGGTAGATTCATGTTAGTAAGTTGGATTCACATCCCAGGCTTCCCTGTGAACTTCTCTTACTTCGCATAAATGCGAGATAGCTGAGTATAAAGCATCTTTCCATCCAATGCTGGAGGAGGAGGGGGAACATAAGCTGTTGTATGCTTACTGAAGGACAGGAGCATGTATTGGGGCAGACAGTTTGGAGCTCCTCATGCATTTTAGTGATTTCTTTGTCAATATTCTGTTAGTGTTTGTGAAGGAGAGGCAAAACAGTGTAGCTTTCCTTCTCTACATCAGGGGAATAGAAAGCACTGGGAAGTCCTACAGGGCTACTGTACCTTATAAATATTTGAATGATAGGGCTGCCTTAGGCTTAAGGTAGTCTTGGTAATTTTTTCTTATTGAGGCATCCTACAAAACCAAGAGAATATCATTATTAAGATTACGAAGTAGGTGGAAATACCTTTAAATTATCTCTATTTGAAAGCAAAGACTGTGTAAAGCAATTTAAATAGTAGGCAGAAATTGGAACCATAGATCTTCAGAAACCCCATTCATTTTATAAGCCTTCTATTTTAGACTGAAACAGCAGTTTTCCTATTCCATAGGGAATTTAAAATCCCAAGGCCATTTTAAATTTCCCTAGTAAGACTTAATCTACTTCAGTTTTCCATTGGGATAAGAACAGAATTGAGGCAGCTGATGGCAGCCTTCAGATTGTGTGGTTGATACCTGTGGAAAACTGTCCACATTAAGACCCTGTAGTACATTTTTCATTTTAATCTCTCTAAATGCTCTGAGTCCAGGAAACTCGTTATCTGATACTGGAATTGGAGTGTACCTTTCCTGGTAACAGCTAGATATGTTGAACACAGCCTAAATTACAAGAATTAGTGCAGTGGTTGTTTTTAATAGGGTTGTTGGAGTTGATTTCCTTATGGAAGCCTCCATACCAAAGAGTGTTTGATGTATGGGAAACCTTGACAGAACTTTTTCCTGTATTTGAAAAACAGAGCGATAAAGCAGCCGGGTTGTCGAAATGTCAGCATTTCACTTTGACATTTAAAAAAGAGTTTCCTTTTTCTGATCTCTTAAAAGTGTGGCTTTTCTGATATTGAGCTTCTTTAAGATACAAAAAGTCATTAATAGAGCTGTAAGGCTTCATTTCTGTCTCACAAACGCAGAAAGCTGAAGATTTCTGGAATTTATAGCAATGTCCTTTAAAGAGTGCTGTTGATGGAGACGTCGCTTCTAAAATACTGACTGTCCCATATGGATCTTGGCCTTTGAATGTTCTCTTGGAAACTGGACGTGGAGGTGGAGGGGGAGAAGAAGGGGTGGGACGTTGGGGACTGAAAATGTGCAGAACTGTTTGGTTTTTCTTTCAGTGTAACAGAAGGAGCTTCAGTCTGCTGAATTCCTCTCTAATAAAGCAGCAAAGACAAGTTAATTTAAAATTATAAAAATGATAGTAATAAATACCATAAAGCTAAGTTGAATGTCTGATCTGGACATTCCAGCTGCCAAGAAGTGATGTGTACGGGGTGAATTAATTACATAATTTACATCATTATGTGGTTTTTCTTGAGAATTCTCCTGAAAAGATAATGACTTCTTTCTGAAGACAGTTTTGTTGTTGTTGTTTTAAAAAACACAGCGTACTTTGCATACTTATCAGCTGTATGCAGTAATACGCAATATAACTTGGAGCTTTGGTATTAGGAAATGAATAACTTCACTGGTAAACAGAAAAGGATCAATTTTTTAACTGCATATGTGTGAAGCCAGATAGAAGTGCAGTTCTTTTAAAATGCACAAGAAAAGTTAGTGATTGGCTAAAATGTTGACTGAACGTTGCCTCTAAATAAAAACGGGTTTTGACAAACTTGCTTTTTTTCTCCTGCATCTAACACAAAACACTGGATTAGTAAATTGAATGAGAATTTCTGATTACCTTCTCTTTGGATATTTCTAGAACGAGGACAGTTTGGTTTTATATTGAAGGAACTAAATTTGGGGTTATTTTGGGGGGAAGTAAAACATATTTCCATTTCAGCTAAAATTGATTTCTTTTTATATGTCACTAAACTTAACAGAAATTATTTTTAAAAATGTTTTTCTTCTAATTCTTTCAAAGATGACTGTTATAATTCAGTATTTGAGCAAGCTCTTGCTCTAGGTATTTATACTGGGAGTTCTCCTGGCTCATTTGATGACTTCCTTACACTTATCAGCCTCAAACTTCTTTTTCTTGAATGTTTCGGCTGTTTAATGGAAGTTGTCTTAGTAGATTATAGTAAGGTTAAATACTTCAACTTTGGAGTGCCTTGTTTCAATCTGAGTTAGAATGGATTTATTTTTAAAGAAGAAAAACATTATTTTTAATGTCTGCTTAAAATGAAAATATTTTTGTTAAAAAAAAAAAAAAAAAGTACTGTATCTATGCTCTTTGTGGTGGCTTCTGTCATTATTTTTTTAACCAGAAAGTGAGTAGGACTGTTTAAAGCAGTTTATTCTAGAAAGAAGGTACACAAATTTAGATGCATTGCAGTTTGTATGAAAATTTTTAAAAGTAACTGTTTTCGGGTTTTTGTTTGTATGTTGTTGTTTTTTTAATTCGGAGAAGAATGGCCAGTGATGTAAAGAAATTTCAGTTAATGAATAATTTGTAATGCCAATGAAAGTTCCTTTTTTAAATTATCTTTTCTCATAAATAGATTTTCAACTACTCATTCTTGCTGTGTCTAAAGCCCCATGCTTTGACAGCCTGCATGAGAGCTGTGGCAGTGTGGATAAGATTTAAGGCAGAAGCTGAAGGAGCCATCTCCCAGAATTCTCTCCCTTTTTGCTTCTCTTTTCCATGCCTTTGATTTTATATATTTGTCAGTTCAATACCAAAGAGCTGTGAACTCCAGTGCTGAAGTTTGGCATCATGCTGAAAGGCTTTGCCATCAAGTGGAAACTGGGAAGTTGGGTGAGGGTGTTATGGCATGCAGGGAGGGAGGTGCTCAGCCCCCCAAACCACAACCCCAGCACCGTGACCAGGGGCTGAGAGGCACCACGGGGCTCCTGCTGTCCCCTCAAAATCAGCCCCACGTCGCATTCATCTCGCTAAAATCACTCCAGTTAATCAGCTTTTGACAGAACACACAGAAGTGTGCTTTTAATTCAGCTCTGGTATCAGTACCTGTGTTTTGACTAGGCGATATACAGCATAATCTAGTTTTTTAATTGAGAAAGAGCTTATTGTGTTTGTAAATAGACTATGTGAGAAAGTAGCCGGCAGTATTTGATGTACTATTAAGTCAAGATATCTGTATCATACTTGAGTTAATTTTTTGCTGATTTACAGCTCTGTAATAATAGATAATAACTGATGGAAAACTGATTTCAAACATAAAAGGTTGAATACGTGATACAAGTATCAGTTCTGACTTGTTATGAAAAATAATCTATTAAGATATTTCAATATAGCAATTAAAAAACCAAAAAGTTGATTTTCTCATTGCCAAGGGGAGAGGGAGGGTAACGGCCTCACTCAGCAGCGTCTGTTGTTATATTTCCAGCTGTATGTTTAGACTTAAAACTGGCTACTCCAGAAGTGATAAAGGAGATTTGAAGGACATCATTTGGTAGAAATGTCCACGTTTCCAAGAACTCAGTTGTTTTGAGGCACTGTTGTTGTTCATTTTGCAGTGGTTTTTGTAGCTTAAAGTTTACTTACTTTAGGGGAGTAGGAAGGGGGGGGCGGAAATCCTTCCTTAATTGCTCTTGATATTTTTGTTGTCTGACGTTGTCAGAGGCTTCTTAAACAGTTCTTTCTGGCATTTTCAGTGGTGTGGTCTCTTTCACGGAGTTCTGGATTGAGGAATTGTGTTTTGGAAATTGCTTAGTGTTGCTTTTATGATTTCTCAAAGCAATACAGTTTTCTTGTATTGCACCTTTTTTCTGAAAAGCTTTATTTTTTTGTCCTGTCAATTTGATTTGATGTGTGGGTAAGCTACAGAAAATATTTTTGCTCATGGTTTATGTATTAAAATCAAAGGAGATTTTAGAAGAGATAGGTTGGGAGAATTCAG
>NW_010169505.1:67964-68560 GCF_000695765.1 Mesitornis unicolor
TTTCAGTTGCCAGCTGTTTTTCAGAAACTGGCTGTGGTTATTGACTGACCTTTTTATACACAGAAGATGGGAGAATGGAGAAGTCAGTAATCTGAGGTATCAGATAAACTTAAAATTCCTTTGGAAAAGAATTGCAGTGGTATTAATCTATTTAAAGTGAAGCTTACATATGAGATGTAATAAATTTAGAGAGAGGTCTTGGGAAGGGGATGCTAAACAATTTGACTGCAAATGTCTTCAATGTTTAGAGCATGTTATTTTAAAATAGAACTTAAAATGTGAGTATGAATAAGCCTGTGGAGATGCATTATCTGGCCCCATCAGTGAATCTGTTCTTTCACTTCTGGGGATGGGCAAAAGCAGTTAAAATACAAAATGCGGTCACTTGTCGGTTTTAGGCAAGGACACCAGCTCACAGGAGCATGGAAAGACTTATCAAATACCTTTTCCTAATCTTAGGGAGACTTCTCTGTTTTGTAAAAGGGCTTTTTCAGGTAATGGTAGCGTGTAATGTAAACCATAATTAGCAAATGGAATATAAATCTTGAATAGTGGCAGAAAAATCCTTCTCTCAGCTTCAGCAGGGGAAGGCGAGG
>NW_010169505.1:68591-88313 GCF_000695765.1 Mesitornis unicolor
CTGTGCTGATGGGTGGCCAAGTTTTGGGCCAGGAGCAGAAGACATTAGTAAGGGTAGGGGAACCGGCACCATCGCAGCGTTGGGCTAAGGAGGGGTGCCTGGAAGGGAATTCCACCCCTTTGGGGCTTGGAGGAGCTTAAGAAGCAGGAGGTGGGAAGGCTGCAAGTGCTGCAGAGAGAGAGGTGTTGGAGGTGTGAGCTGGAGGACCACGGGTGCTGGTGCCATGGGAAGGCCATCACGGGACGAGTTGGTAACGAAAGGGTGCAAAGCCGGGGTTTGCACAATGGGCACTTAAGAGACAGGAAGCAAATTCGTACGAAACGGGTCTTCCTTCGGCCTGCTGCTTGCAAAACAAGCTATTCTTTAGAGCCGCAACTGAGCGAGGAGAGGAAGAGGCCATGAAGTAATGGGGGAGGCATGTTTGAGTCTCCCGAGGACTAACCTCGGGGCCAGAGGGTTTCTGTCACTGCAGAGAGGAGGAGGATTTGCAGTGGATTCCTTCTCTGGAAATGATGTTAACCTTTTTTTTTTTAATCAGCAATATGTCCACCTAAAAGTTAAACCTACTCAGATCACTTGGAAACTTGTTTTTAGCAATGAAAAGAAACTAATCTATTGTGGGTCAGTTGTACATTGTGAACAGTGTTACTTCCTATGAAACGCCATAAGATAAAACAGGCTTTCTGCTGCTTTGCAATGCCTTTGCTCCCACTCTTTTCCCCTCACTTGAAAGCTAATCCATTGCTTAAGGTTTCTCCTTATGACAACTAGTTGTATTATAAAGGATTACAGCTTCAGCTGAGCTGTAACTAAAGAGTCAGAATGGGAAAGTACCGTTGTATCTCACCAGTGGATAAGTTTTCATTAAAACAGAGACAAAAAAATGTGAAAATTATGACTGCAATCATGAGTAGATTTGACTCTTCCAAATGTGATTCCCAAAGTACTTGAATGTTTTGTTTTCCATGAAATTCCTTATATGGGTTTCACTCCATTTGGGCAGAAGAACAGGGATACCCTTACAAGTAGTAGTAAGTGAACATTTCTGTTAGTGGTGAGTAATGGCAGTGTTTACTCTTCCAGAGATGACTCATGTAGACTTTACTTTTTTTTAACAGAGGTGTGATTTTTGTCACAGATACACACAAAGTTTATAATTGTCCTAACTTTATTCTTGCTTAGCTATGACCAGGGATCCTACTAAATTATATTTTTAGACTCGTTTCCTAAGGAAATGAAGCTTACACCAGTCATGCTGTCGCAGTCAGCTGTCATCGTCCGTCCATCTGTCCACCCTTGATAACTCAGCCAATTTTAAGCAAACTTGACAGACTGGCAGAGATAAATTAACTGTTTTTCTCTGACTCTGTGCCTGGGAGGGTTCATTGCTGGTGTCCTTCACCGGAGGAGAAGCCAGAGCCATCCCAGCTCTTTGCTCAGTCTAGGCAGGACTGAAAGGCAGCGGGGTCCCAGCCCAAAGGTAGGGAGGGGAACACCAGGGGAGGTGCAGTGTACCTGGAGGACAGTTTGGAGATTGCAGCTGGAAGCTGCAGGTACAAGAAGGACCTGGAGACGCGAAGGCAATCGTCTGACGAGGGAGCTTTGTTGTGGATCCTGCAAGAGATGGGGGAGGCAGAGGACGAGGAGTAGGAGTGCGGCAGGAGGTGTAAGGAGAAAAACAGGAACAGATTTCCTTCGTTCTGCTCATGGAACAACTCGTTTCCTGTTCTGTCATAGATGCAGTTATGAATGTTACAGCCTCGCAGAAAAAAAATAAGTGTTAGCTAATGCTGTGCATGCCCTTTGCTACGCTTGGCTGCAGATGGGTCTCTGCAGGGTTAGTTACCTCGGTCAAACCAGCTGGAAACGCAATCTCTGGTGCACATCGCTGCTATTGCAAGAGGCTAACCACGCTATCAGCCTTAAAAAGTTTGATTACATTAAATGTTAAGCTTAGACTGAAGAGCTCTAACTGCCTTTATTGATAAGGAAAAAAAAGTGAGAGTTCTGATTTTATTTTCCTGTATTTTTATAGTTTGTGTTGAATGTGGAGGATAGAAAGGAACATTTAAAACATCAGATGCAGCATTGGAAGGTTTTTGGAAAAAGGTGCAATTAATGAAACACCAAGTGAAAGGAAGCTCTTAGATGGTAACCTTTTGCTAAATGTTTAGACATCTTTATCAGACCTCAGAATTTTTCTTGAGAAATTTTTCATGAGTTTGTCAACCATTTTTTCTCTAGATACTTCAGTTTATGGCGTTCTCTTACTGCACTGCATCCCCGTATCTCACAGTTTTATCTCTGTGCTCTGATTTTCAACCAGTTTTCTCTTGGCCAGCTACTTCATCATCTGCAGTTTTATTTATTTTATTAGTTTTTCTGCTGTAATTCCCAGAAGTGGTGCTGCATATCTTCATTACAAAGCACATCAAAACGTAAGCTTTTAATCTGGAAGGTTCAGTCTCAGTGTAGGACTTTGTGTAGAGTGAATCTGTTGAAGTACAGTTGCTTGTTTTCCATGCAGTTATCACCATTTCCTCCTTTCCAAACGGAATGACCTGTAAGTTGTGGGGTTTTTTATATAATGGTAATTGAATGCTCCTTAGTTCTGATACGTCCTTGTCTTTTGATTGAAAATTATCTCTCAACTGCTGAATATTTCCAGCCTTGGCAGAGATCAGAGCCTGGCGAGTTTCCGCATAGGCCTTGCTTGGACACGCTTTTCCTGCCATTGTCTCCCCCAGTGCAATAACTGCTCTCCCTCGTTGGGCCTGAAAGTGCGGCCGGCGGCTCTTGGCTGAAATGATGGAGTTAGAATGGCACGAGGATGTAGGCAGGCTCCAGCAGGAAGCAAGGAGCTGCTGGGAAAGGTCAGGAAACACTTGAGGATCACCGGAATTTTCTGCAGTCTCCTGAGACCTTAGGACTATATGAATTAATGTAATTAACCCTTCTAGCTAGCAGTCCCTGCATGGCCATATCTGCACCCTGTGTGCTGTACAGCTGACCCTGTGGAAAAAAAAAAAACAACAAACAAGTAGTTTCGCCCTGAACAAACAGCTTTGCTGAAGATATTTATTGTATATGCATGTACATATGCATGTACGTATATTAAAAACATGGACAGACTTTTCAGCAGTGGAGTGGCCAGATTAAATAGCCCTGAATTGTTAAAACTTAAATTGCATGCATCTCCTCAGCTGTACTGAGGCTTCATCTCTTGTTTTCTTTTCAGAATTTTTATAAGTGAATTTTGAAAGAAAGGGCTACTTGTTCACTTTATCCTTCTGTTTATATATAAGCTTAAGCAGTCCTTGCTGCAAAAGTTTGAAAACTACACCAAGTGTATTGTGCAATTTTTCTTCCATATTTAAGCAGCCATTAGCATGGTTCATCTAATGAAGAAAAGAAATGTTAAATGTGTAATGTTACTGTTTCTTCTGTATTTCATGCTATAATTAAAGCCACACCAGTACCTCAGAATTCACAGATTATGGGGGAACGTATGCAAATGGTCTTCGTCACCAGCGCTTTTACAGCGTGTGACGAAACGCAGATGAGAGAGGTGTGCATTTCAACAGGGGGCTTGCAGTTGGAAGGAGCTGCAGCTGCAGCTGCCTGGGACCTGACTGAAGAATGAAGAGAGCAAAATGTAATCTTCAGAGAAACTGAAACTTTTATTGCTGTGCTAGTTTATTTTTGTAGATTTTCTTTTGTGTTTTGCTTGAGCCAAATTAAAGGCATCACTAAAATTAAAAGGCACGATCATTTGGCTGCATTAACTGTTCCAGTGATTAGCTGTTCTGGTAGTGAGGAAACCACTGGTTTTAAGTGTGTTAGAACTCTGATACCTCTGAAAAGGGAAGAGAGCCATTCTAACACTCCTTAAATTGCTCCTTACCTTAGTGGTGCATCAGCTGGATGTTAGACATAATCGTTTAAAGGTGCTGCTGTTTCCTGACTATGCATTGTTACAGAAGAGATCTCCATTTAGCAGCGTTATTAAAGCAACGGAGGAGGAGCACATCACCAAATCGAGCGTTTGCAGTCTGGGAACAAGCATTCCGAGTGACCACTCTGTGTGTTTCTCTCCCTTTCACAGGTTTGGGAAAAACCAAGAGAAAGACAAGCGCACGAGACGCCTCGCCCACCCCCAGCACGGACGCGGAGTACCCGTCCAACGGCAGCAGCGCCGACCGGATTTACGATCTCAACATTCCAGCTTACGTGAAATTTGCCTACGTCGCGGAGAGGGAGGACGAACTGTCCCTTGTGAAAGGGTCCCGGGTGATTGTCATGGAGAAGTGCAGCGACGGCTGGTGGAGAGGTAGCTACAACGGACAGATCGGCTGGTTTCCTTCGAACTATGTGGTGGAGGAGGTTGAGGAGGCGACTGCAGATTCCCCCAGCTTCCTCAGCTTGAGGAAAGGCGCTTCCATGAGTAACGGCCAGGGCACCAAAGTACTCCACGTTGTTCAGACACTGTATCCCTTCAGCTCCGTCACAGAAGAAGAGCTCAATTTTGAAAAAGGGGAAACGATGGAAGTCATTGAAAAGCCAGAAAATGACCCAGAGTGGTGGAAATGTAAAAATTCCAGAGGGCAAATTGGTCTTGTTCCTAAAAACTATGTAGTAATCATTAGCGATGGTCCTACCATTAACACTTCCCATCCGCCTCAGATAAGCTACACGGGACCATCTTCTACCGGACGGTTTGCTGGAAGAGAGTGGTATTACGGGAATGTTACCCGACATCAAGCAGAATGTGCCCTCAACGAAAGGGGAGTGGAAGGAGACTTCCTTGTTAGAGATAGTGAATCCTCGGTAAGTGGTGCTCAGCCCGGCAGGATCTCTAATTCCCAGTGCTTGGGGCAGCTCATAGCTTCCCTACCTGTAGTAAAGGGTGTTTCATCCTTAGAGAAGCAGGCAACGCTTCGGTGTTCCCAACCGATACACTCACTGCCTGTGGGAATCAGTCTGTTACTGAAATGCAGTGACATTTAGACTGAAATTTAACAGCTGTGGACTGGGTTTCTTAATTAGTGGACAAGCATGTAAATATTTCAGGCTTCAATTTGACTTTTCGTGTGTTCCTTATGCAGTCTGCCTTGAAGAGCTGTTCTCTAGGGCATGTAGCGATAGGATGAGGGGTAATTAATGGTTTTAAACTAGGAAAGGGTAGATTTAGGTTGGATATTAGGAAAAAGTTCTTCGATATGAGGGTGGTACGTACATCACTGGAACAGGTTGCCCAGAGAGATGATGGAAGCCCCATCCCTGGAGACATTCAAGGTCAGGCTTGAAAGGGCTCTTGAGCAACCTGATCTGGTAACATTGTCCCTGCTCACTGCGGGGGAGTTGGACCAGATAATCTTTAAAGGTCTCTTCCAACTCAATAAATTCTATGGTTCTATGCATTTACAGCGCTGCAAGATAAAATAATTTTTGTGAATTGTAAATTTGGTCATTAATTTGATCTTTAAAGCTAATTTCAGAAATGATCTTTGCATTGGTCAGTTTTGTTCTGCCTTTAATTGCATAATAGCATAGGTTCTTTAAACTGTGGGTTAAAATCCCATTTTAATGTGTTTCTGCTCTCCTTAGATTATTTAGGTTGTAATAAGGTGAGGTTATCATTGTATCTCATTGTTCAGATTATGATGCACAGCAGAGAGGGTCAAGTCAGAAGCTTGTGTGCTTTGTAAATTGAGCCTTGATGACAAGAGAGGGACACGAGTAATGCTGATCAGGGATCATTGTAATTCTGAATGTTCAAATTTAAAAGTACAACAAAAGGCCTTTCATGTATGCTGAGGCCTGAGAATTCATAGTTAAAGCACTCAAAATTTAATTATCCCCTGACTGTGATTTTTTAAAAGATGACAGATTTTAATAATTCCCTAATACATCTTTCAAAAGCTACCAAAAAAAGAAATCAAATCTGAATTTGTGATTAGGGCTTTTCTGGATTTATTGTTTCAATTGTAGAGCCATTTCATGAAGACAAATTGTTGTTTAGTAGTTGTCTTCTTCTCAGCACTTTGTTGTTTCATGTATAAAAGTAATTAATGTAGTTATATTAGCTCAGTCTTCTAATTTGAGCGTACAGTGTTGCTAAAGTATACCTCACACAGCTACATGCATCTGTCTGTGCCATATTTGAACCAGGTTTCACTGTGCCTGTAGTGTGGGCTCTCCTGGTTTACAATGCAGATTGCAAATAAAGACTAAAGCAGGGCCAACTGCATAGAGTTTGAGCCATAATATGGCTTTTTAAGTTGGTTTTTTTTTTTTACTGCTACTAATCTCTTCAGAAGGCTGTATTGATTGCATATATCACTTCTGGTGAACTTGTGATATTCTTTACCATCATTGTCTATAAATCGGGGGAAAACTGCTCCCATATACTATTCCTCACGCAAATGGTTTCAGTAACTACTCGGTAGTAGGTGTCAGCATGACTACATGCTGGAAAACAAAAAAATTGTTTTTAAGTAAGGGGGAGATTTAAGCCTGAGCTCAAATCTGGAAGTAAAGATCTTGTTAACTCCTGATGCTTTTTTGGAAGCATTTCTCATTTTCACTTGCTGATTCTATTCTTTCCAAAGTTCCAATTTCAGCTATTCAGAAGAGGTCCCAGAAAGAAGTCAAAATTTGAGGTAGTATTACAGCAGATATATTAGCTAGCGCATACTCCATCCCTTTAGAATAAAACTTCTTTCCTTACACAGCTCTTCAGTAAACCGAAAGACAACTTTCTAGAGGAGTGGAATCCATCTACTGAAATAACAGCGCCTGCAGTTTTAATATGATCCTAAAATTTGGGAGTGGCTGGCATGTTGGCTCTCGGTGAGGGAGATGAACAAAGGCTTTTAGTGACAGCAGGACAACACCTGAAAGACAAGGAAATTGTTGATTCTGTAGGGTTTTCTAAATCCAAATCAAACTTTTCATTCTAGTTTTTTGAAAACTTTAGTGGTTTATTATTAGTAGTATTGAGGTTAGGACTATCACTATTCCCTGAAATTTATACATCATATGTAACGTTATTGGCAAAATACAATTCTGTAATTGTCCCATTTTATTTTATTTTATTTTTCTTTCTGGTTACAGAATTGTTTATTTAAATTTCAGGCATCTTTCCTTGATGAATTTACTCTGCAGAAAACATGATAGTGGTCAAACTACTTTGAAGCTCTGTCACTGAGTTCCTATTTCATTGCTCTTAGTTATCTGTAATCACTAAACAAAGGCAAATGCAAGTAAACTAGAGGAGAACAGGAAGACAAATAGGAATTTAGAAAACATTACTGACTTACAGAGGCTGAGAGGAATCAAGTTTGTTTAGTCAACAGAAGAAAAGACTGAGGTGGGCCATACAGTCTTCTAAAATGTGGAAAGCCCCCAGAGGATTAAGGTAATCATTGAATTAGAGTAGTTCAGCTGTCTCTCATCCTGTCTGACGGGCGCAGGTGGGTGTAGTGGATGTGGGAAACCCTTTGGTGTGTCCATCCAGTGGGTAGATGCACACTTTCAGATCTAGATGCTGGATTTTGGGTTATCCTGAGAGTGTAGCTATTGCTGTGCTGTGGCTCCTTTCTTTGCTCTTAAAGAGTTCGCCTCTTGAGTAAACAAATTTCCCTGAAAGGACACAGTAGCCTTTTAATTGAGTATGACATGGTAGCGCTGAGCACGCTTGTGTTCAAGGCAGTTTCAAATTTGCTGCCTGCACTGTTGCTGAGGAAATCGTTGCTTGTGGAGCACAAAAAGATTCATTCTGCACGGGGACTTCAAGCTGTTTCCAGCATCTAGCACTTACTGGATCCCAGGAAATTTACTCAATTCCTATTACAGCAAGGTTTTTGCACACATGCAAAAAAAAAAAAAGTGCTGAATTGAGGAACTTACCTTTTTTTCTTTTTCTGTTCTTGATCTGGTCTTACAGATCCTGTATTTGGGGGTTTGTTGAGCAGTGAGAGAGACTGTAGTTATGCCTGTAAATGCCTTTTTTGCCTTAGTACTACTTGAGAGTTTTAAGGTTTATTAGGTTTAAAGAAATATCTTAGTACACCTTTAACTTTTGCCTGCCCTCATCTTTGTCTATCATACCATCATAAAATGTATTTATGTATGTGAATGTTAAAAGCATTGGGGATTGTTAGTTTGGTTTGGATTTTGTCTTGATGGGGCTTGGTTTTGGTTTTTTTTCTGAAGTGCTAGGAGTGATATACTGACACTGCAGGGGGTTGAACCAGGTGATCTTTAAAGGTCCCTTCCAACCCAATACATTCTGTGATTCTATGATATAATAAGCGAACAGGTATAGCATTGGGAAAAAGATCACAAAAGACCTATTTCAAGCTTATTATATATGGAACAAAGAAAGATTTCAGCTATAACTCTTAAATTCTTGACGGTTGCTGCATTTCACGTGCGTTGACTACAGAGGCTGTTCACACTGTGGCTTAAAGCCACCAGGTGCATCTGCAGGATCAGAGCAAAGGCTCTTGATGAGAGAGACCAGGCTGGAGAGAGCCAAGTTGTAAGCTCTCTGCTTTGCTCGTCGTTCTGCCACACCAGCACTTCCTATTGCATTGTGTTACAAACCCACCTATTAATGCTGTGGATGCAGGGGTTCTTCCTTTCTAAAAAGGCCCTGTAGACAAAACTGTGAGTCATCCTGCTGATCTTGGACCTGATTTTTTACCTCTTTTAGGGTTTTCTATAGCCTTCCATCACCATAGTTACAGAAAGTCATCTGTATAAAAGTTTTCCTTAGATTTCTTTGAGTTTTGCTTTCGCTACCAAGCTATGAAAAGCTCTCCTTGAATAGATGAAGGTTTATATTATTCTGTATTCACTTGATGAAAGTATCATGTTTTTCCATTTCAAATTTTAGTAGTTGCAAGATTTTACAATGTTTCTCTTGACTTACCAGATGTTTGTCTTGCAGCTAGCTTCCTTTTGCCAAAAATAATCTCAGTTTTACTTAGAACTAAGGGATGCTGCCGTGGTGGAGAATATCCTACGATGAACTCGGTCAGGTTGCTGGGAGCCTGATTATCTTCATTAATTACAAAATACTATTATTAGAACCATAAACTTGCATGAACCGTTTAAGCCTGTAGTTTATGTAACAGGCACAGTTACCTACTGAAAACATTTTCGACAACACTGTTGTACTTAGATACTGTCACCTTAGTTTTGGAGATGCAAAGGAGGAGACTGAAGTGGAGCATGCCTAGCTAGAACTACTGCTTGATTTGTTCTTTCTGTTGCAGGCTGCTCAGCTGATAAGAACTGAAGTTTATTGTCTCACTTAAGTAGCACTTCAGAACAAATAGTGCAGATTTAATCTATGTGGTCTCTGTACAGCTACCTCTTACCCTTTTTGAATTGCAGGCTCTTTAGCAGTCAGATTTTTGTACTCTCTCTGTAGAACCTAACACTTGTACCAAACAAGTATTGGCTGACACCATTGGCACGGGTTGGGTAGGTGATGGTCGTGCTTTGAAGATCCAAGATTCCACTGAGGAGAGCAGCAGTCTTGGAGGGAAGAGGATTTTTTTGTTCAGATTCAGCCCGGGAAACAAGTGTGCTCACTAGTGCTGTAGCTGACAGGAAGCAGTAACAGGCTGAGGCTGGTGATAAAGAGCATAACCACAGCACACCTTGAGCTTCTGAGCAGGTCCTCTGCTGCAGAGACACCCTCAGACTTCAAAGGCAGCTTCTGTCAGGACTTGCAGTCCCCTTGGGCTTCACTGCCAGTGGCTGCAAAACTGGCGGTGAGGCAAACGCCACTGCCTCATAGCCCTACAGCGGCTTCGCATGAAGCAGAAAAGATGGTATCTTTCTCAAACCAGTTGTTTGTTAGCATGAATGAGCTGTGCAATTTTTTGGACAATTTCAGGAGCAATTACTCATTAGGAAGTAACAGCAACCTTCTGCCAATAGTGTCACAGCTATCAAATTATAAGTAACCAATCCCTAATGTGGTTATAGGGCATAGCAGTAAGATGATACAGACGATTGTAGATGCATTAAGGTGTTACTGAGGATTGTAGGTGCAACTGGATGTGTGTCAGTCCTTTGAGATTGCATTGAACTTTGTCCAGCAATAGTGAGAGCAGAGAGAGGAGGCACAGGTTGAGAGTTTGTGTGCTTTTTGAGGCACTCATTCTGGTGCGTTCAGGGTGTCCCCTATTTTTCTGGGGTTTTTATCCTGCAGGTGTTGGATAGAAGCAATGGGATGTGACAGCTGTTCAAAAACTGAAGCATTTGTCATGTTCTCTGACATGCTGTGATTGATGAATACAGCAGAGAGGAGGAGAGACTTCATCTCTAAAAACAGGTTTAAGGAAATATCCTCGTGGTTTATTTTAAATGGAAGAATAGAAATCTTGTTAGAGCTGTATTTGAAGATCAGTGGAGCCAATTCATGTTTCTGACCTGTGTAATGCTGATTTTGGAACATGGTGAACATTACATAGAGAGGAAGGGTATTTGTTCATATCTAAATGAGGAGGAAGGGATAGAAAAAGGAATTTTTAACTTTCTCAGATGGCCCTGTACAGCCTGGCCTTAGACCTTTGAGCTATGACTTGGTTTTTTTTGGCTGGGTGACTCAGGAGGAGGAGGAGTGAAGGAAAACTTGGGTATGGAAGTGGAAGAAGTTGGGTAGCTCCAGGGCAGGCTCACAGATGGGAGCTCGAAGGGTCAGGAATCTCTAAAGAATGAGTGCATGAAAATGTCTTCCATGGAGGAAGGGCACTGCCAAGTGGAACTGAATTAAAAGGAAAAAAAACAAACCAGGATCAGTAAAAGGCTTTCAGAGGGAGTTATTTTTCCCAACACTGCCATTTATGATAAAATTGTCTTCTTTTATTCTCAGATGGAGAAAGTAAAGAGGGAACCTTCTTCCCCAGTTTCACTTGTTTTCCCTTATATTGTTTTATAACTTGTCTTCATGATAAAGTTTTCCATCTTTTTTGGAGAGAGTGAAGTTCCTGACCAAAGAAGTAAAATTAAAGGAACACCTTCCTACCTGTTGTCTCCCATGTGCTGTAGGTACCAGCTAGCCTGTGGTCATCTTAGGCATAAGCAGGAGTTAAAACAAAGGAATTTGAAACAATTCACAGGAACACTACACCTGGACCAAAGGTGCAAATGCATGACAGCTAATCTTTAATTTTCTGATTTAGGAACTGATTTAACTTCAGGTTTAGATCTTCCCAGTTATGGCAGTACAGAAATACTCACAGGTTCCCTGCCACAAAGCTATACTCTGAAATTCTGTTGCAGAATTACCAGCTCCTCTGTAGATTTCAGGGATTAAGTCTTACTTTTCATGTGCCTTTATTTGGTGTATATGAGGCTTTTATTCCTGGAAAAGTTAGTTTGCAAACATCTAATTGTAGCAATTAATTTAAGAGGGAGAAAGGAGAAAAATTGGCCAGCAGTTGAAACAAAATAGCTTAAACAGTAAATAAAATAAACAGACTTGGAGCAAATCCAAGGAGGACAGCAGGGAACCAATTCAAGCCATATCGAACCAGCATAATTTGAAATGGTAATGTTAAGAGCAGTAGTGTATCTAGAGTTTGTTTTTTTAAAAATAGTCTTTTTAACCATTTTGCATGTTTGTTAGAGTGGGAAAGAACCAAAACACAAACATGCAAGTCCAGTTGCTTTTGCTATTCTCATATCCTGTAGAAGTTGCTATACTGAGGCCAGTAAAGGGTTTCAGGATTTCTGCAACAGCTGTTCGGGCTCTTACATCTCTTTGCACCGGATGATGGCTCTCAAAAGAGTTAGATCAGCCTTTCCGCTTTTCCTTTTTTTTTTTTTTTAAATTTTAATTAAATCAGATCATGAGCAGAATAATCTCGGTAACATATTCTGAGGTAAATAAGCGATAGTGTCTTTTACTTATGCCTCCATCTAATTAGCAGCTCCAAGGCTGGGAAGAACGGGCAATAGTTCAGGAGAATGTTCATTCATTAAAGTTACAGTTAAAATGGCAGGAAAAGTATTTAAAGTATTGTGTAGATCACCTCTTGAAGGTGAGGGGACATAGGACAGTAGATCAGAGGTCTAAGGCCTATTCCAGCACCTCTCTGTGTGTCATTAGAGCATCCTTTCTGGTTTAAAGATAATGATTCTTAGCAGATACAGGAGCTTTGAAAACTCATAATTTTGACTTGCTGAAAAAAATTGTGCTTTGTCAAAAAGCATTAAAACTTTGTTGGGCACAGAGTGATTATTTCACTTATTTTGAAACCTTTGCCATAATATCTTTTCCTGTTCCTAAAACAAAAAATGTGTTCAGTTCACATTATGAACTTCCCATTTATAAGTTCTTCTATTTTAAATGAGGGCCCTTTAGTTACTGGTTTTTGTTTGGCGTAGCCATCACCCATGGAAGCACCAGAACTTAGTCAGCAAGACTTAGTCTCACGTTTTTTGACTCCTAAGCAGCTAGTCTGCAAGTGCTCCCCTCAGTGCTGTCCTTGGAGAGACCCTGTGGACCTGCCTGGCAGCCTGTGTTTAGAGCACAGCGATCCCCAGAACCTGTGCCCTCAGTTTCTCCTTCATGATCTCAGGGTCCCAGTGCTTCTGCAGAGCTTGGTTTGTGCAGGCCTGTGCTTTGTCACTGTTTAATGGCTGCTTCTTAGGGCTGTGGAGATGGCCACTGCAACGGGTCCTAGGCCTGTGTGGTTATGTTTGCTGGAGGGTTTGTCCACGCTGCGTTTGGGGTCTTCACAACAGTGCAGTGTTGGTGCAACCGGGTTAGCTTTAACCTTGTAGGGTAGGTGTTGAGAAGAGGTCAGTCTTGGTATGAGCTCTGTGCAGCTGTGTTTGTGATACCCCTGAGGCAGGGGTTTAATATTCAGAGCTAGCTGGCTCGAAGTAGTTTTCAAACTTGGAGCTAGGGGTGGATGACAGAGCATGAAACTCATCTTAGGTGGAGCACTGGAAACCTCAAAGATATGATCTTATGCACATTTCTTTCTATCCCTTTCCCCCACCTTCCCCAGTCCTCTCTTCCTGGCAGTCAATGGGAGCAGTTGTGTGTATTTTGAGCCGGTGGCTTTGGAGCTGCTCATTGCCTGAGGCAGCCTTCCTGATAGGGCCTGCACCGACCCAGCCAAGGCTCAGTGACTCTGGTTTATAGATGGAAAAAGTTATTATCTTATGAGTATTATGTAAAATAACTGTTAAAGAAGTGGTGCTTGTGGATCTGAAAGGTAGTGGCTCAAGGTAGAAGACAGTCCAGAGGTGTGGGGAGCTGGCTGCTGGTTTGAGCAGTGCAAGAGGAGGAAGAGCTGCTGCCTAAAGCTGAGGGGCGAGCCTGGGAAGTTGGGCCAGAGCCAGATGAACAGGCACGGCAGGAGCTTTGTGTGCTCTGGGCAGGGTAGATGGAGTCGAAAGGGAAGGTAGAAAATATCCGTACTAAAACAGGTGAGGGAGACATGCAAGGGATGAGTTTTTCAGATAGGCAGGACATGGGGGATGTGTGGAGCAGTGATGATCACATCATTGCAGGAAAAAAAACTGCATGAGAAAATGCTGTCCTTCAGCTTACTTGGGTATGTACTCAGTGTGTGTCTAACCCCCCATGAACACAGTGTAGAGGACTCTGGAGGCCATGGTTTCGTGAACTGAGGTCTGGTGACAGCAGCAACGTCCAAGGGCTCCCCCTCCCCCCCAGCTCAGTCCCCTGCGGTGCCGCAGCTGTGCTTTGGGTTGTTCATAAGGCGATGCTGTGAACCAGATAACCCACAAGGGACCTTGTTTAGCCTGGGCGAGTTCAGGTTCGCAGCGCTGGCCTGACCAAAGGAAGCAGTAGCATGGTGTGGGGAGGACTGAGGGACTGCAGGGCTGCGTCTGAAGTCTGGCGCATGCTTTCCGTGGGCAGAGGCCCTGCAACAGCACCTCCAGATTTGCATCGGGTATTACTTACCACCATTAAGTGGTTGCTGCGAGCTCTGGTGTGTGCTTTTTGTTTTTCACTTTGTCCCAGCCACCTCTTGTGAGGCAAAGCCTGTACTCCATCTCTGTACCCAGCCAGCAGCCGCTGATGGCTGGAGATGGAGTTCAGCTGGAAGCGAGGGGCAGCAGGTCCTTTCTGGGGTCTCATCCTGGCTGTTTGGATGGTAGCGCTCTCTTCGTTAAAGCAACGCATTGCCCAGACATCGTGGGAAATTGTTCTGTCCAGAATAGCTTAATTAGTGCTTAAATGTTGTCTTCTGTGAGTTGTGGTTTGATAGTGAGATTTGTACTTTGTATTTATTCCATAGCTTTATCTTTTTTCACAAAAAAAGGTGTACTCAATAGGAGACATTATTCCCCATACATGTGGTAATGAAGATAAAAGGTGAATGTGTTTTTGTCTTTTGCAATGCAAAGCAAGAACGGCCCTCTAGTGGTCACAGCTCTATAAAAAGCTTTGTAGGGATTTTTCTTCACCTCACCCAAGTAATATCGCAATAATTGCTTTCTCCAGAACTCTTTTAGCAGGAAACCATACATGATAAAAATTTTTCCCTTCTCCTTGACATTCTCGTGTTTCTAGATTGAATAACTAAGATAATACTTGCAGTTTAGTCATGTAATTGGCAACTTCAGACTGTGCATCTGGGGAGCTTTCACTTAACTGACTTAACTGTGCACGTTAATAATGATGGCAATTATTTATTGAATAATAGACTATTGGGTTTCTTAAGTAGCTAAAGCACTGAGCTGTGGAACAAAGACTGGCATAAATTACCATCAACTATATGACACAGTTTATTCCTGAAACCACAAAATTACACCTTCATTTTATTCACTTTTATGTAATTCTTTTTTTTTCTTTTTGAATTCTTCTCAACAGCCCAGTGACTTCTCGGTATCTCTAAAGGCATCGGGGAAGAACAAACATTTCAAGGTGCAGCTCGTGGACAATGTCTATTGTATTGGGCAGCGTCGCTTTAATACTATGGATGAGTTGGTGGAACACTACAAAAAGGCTCCCATCTTCACCAGTGAACACGGGGAAAAGCTATATCTTGTGAAAGCACTTCAGTGACGTTGAAGATGGACTTGGCCGCCTGGGCCTCTTATAACTTACAAGCCTTAGGTCCTAAATTCACTTTTGTAGAGCAGAGCAATATCTGAAGCAGGCTTAAGGAATAGGCTCTTTCTAAAGTGTTTGCTCTGTCGGTTGCTGTTTGTCCTTTTCTTTTTTTGTTTGCCTCTTTTTGTGTTCCAGTTCTGTTAATCTCCGACCACCTCTCTTCAGGTTTGAGAGTTCCCCTTGGGTGGCCGTGGCGAGCGCTCGCCTTCCCGGCTGAGTTCAAAACTCCCCTCTCCTGTGTACGTTTACATAGTTAGCTCAGATCAAGGAGGGGCGTTTTCAATTCAAACCAGTGTTAACCTGTTCAGATTGCTCACGCAGGCAGAACTCTCCGCTCAGAGACATCGGGCACAGTTTGAATGCACTGAAGCTGCCGCTGCTCAAGTGAGAGAGAGTAGGCGTACCAGTTGTGGCTGTGAGTTCTGTAGCTATATCGCTTACCGAGTAGTATATTACAAAACCTCCTAGTTCCTAGAAGCACTCTTTACACTGTACTCTGCTATTACATTGCCTCTCTGACTCTTTGTAAAGAGTACACTAATTAAAAGCATTTTGTAATAGTACTTCTTAAACTACTATGGTAAGATTGTAGTGAAAGAAAACTATCTAGTGTATTTTGGTCTGTAATTGCAACAAAGAGAAATTTTATTTGAAAGTTGATTACTAGAGAAAGAATCATTGAATTGTAAAGACTGAATGTTTTGGTAATCTACAACCAGATGTGCCATCCACATAATGCTTTTTCCTCTTGCCCTTCTGCTTGTTTGAATTAAACGATTATGTATTTAATTCTCAAAGTAATATGTATCTGTAGCTGATTGTTGACACTAATACAGAAGATTAATAAAAACTGATCTTGGGACGGGGTGGGGCGGGCTACCAACACTATATATATATTTGCTTTATGGAAAGAAATCTTCGGGTTTTACGGAGGATGGCGTGGTTGGTAGGAAGAGACACACAGAATGTTTATGAAGAAAATGCATTTTTCTCTTTTCTTTACATTTAAACTCCTTTATGGTTTAAATATACAGTCTTTAGATGCACATTCCTGAGATTGAAGAAGGGATCGTGAGATCTCAAAATCTTGCATACTCAGTTTTTTGGATATTGTAATAAAAAAGGTATTATGTCATGATGGAGTTCTGGATTTATCCTTGGCTGGTAGTCCTGGTGTTGCTTTAGCAAGGTGAAATAGAGTGAATAATGAATTTGTTTGTCTTGGAATTTGTATGGCCTAAACAGAAAACTTCTGCGACTGCAGAGGCCAGTTTGGTCTGAGGCAGTGTCTAATGAGCTCTGTGTTAACTTGTTTCTGTGGTAAGTCAGTCCATTCATAATAGCTTTAATGAAAACTGCAAGATCGAGCTGTTTCCTGGTATCTTTTTGCTATTAGGACGTGTTCCTTACTTATTCTGTATTTCAGTCAGAGGGTAGTACAAGTGCCTCTGTGCGTAACTCCAGTGTAGGTTAAGCAGGCACCAGCGCTGCCTGGGTTGCTCTGGTGTAAATCATACCACTGCCGGGAGACCGTGCTGGCACATCTGCAAATGAATTGCAGTCGTGCTCAGGCCCAAGAGGCAAGTCCCATTTTTTAAGTTCTACACATGTATTATTTTCCCACTGCTCTCGAAATCTTATTTCTGTAAGGTTATCTGAATTGACAACTGTATTGGAATTAACTACTGTATTTTTCTGTATGTGCTTTAACTAAAAATTGGGCAGCGACACTTCTGCCTGGTCCAGCTTAATGAAGGAAAGCGGTGATTCAGAGCGATCCAGAAAGGTCACGTGTTGTCCTGAAGAGCACCTACCCATGGCTGTCTTCAGAGGATACAGAAGCTTTCCTTGGGAAGTTGGTGAGAAGTACCAGTTGCTTACAGTCCACCTAGAGAAGGACTCCACAGTGGCTGCTTCTTAAACTTCATAAGTGATTTCTGCAAAGAATGTAGGTTTTTTTGCCTTCTAATACCTCGTTCTTTCTGTAGGTGAACCTAAGCATGTACCGTGAGTATGGCAGTGATGTTAAGAAAGTCAGCTATATGTTGTGTGAGCATTTCAGGTTTGAGTGAATTGCTTTTCAGTCTCGTTGACCCTTTGTAGTGTTTGCAGAAATGATATATGGGAATGGTTTTCCTTTTGAGTAAACTTATTACTGCAATTACTCTTTTATGCCCCTTGCTCATTTTTCTGAAATGTTCCCCATGTTTCTTGTTCCAGGAGCCTTCGTATGTTTTTCCTTTTTTTTCCTAGTCCCTTTTTACAAGCTCTGTTACTTTCTAACTCATTTCTAGTCTCAGTAGCTTAGAAGTAAAATAAACATCTGAGTGAAGTTTTTACCATTTCCTTTTTATATATTTTTTTGTTTTCATTACTTCATCCTCTGTAAATAGCTTCTGTGTATTGAGAGGTGAATTGTTAAAGTACTTTGTTTTGGAAGCAGTTAGTTAATTTACGACCCAGCAGTGTGAATGACCTAGCTTGAGTTATATTTTCTGAAGCAAGCCTCATCTTGGTTTTGCCCACGCTGTATTTAATCAACGTGCTCTCCATTCGGCAGGCTCATTAATAGTTTCTTCAGTTGTTCCTGTCTCTGCTAATTGAGATAAGTTTCTGCAAGTTTTACTGCCTTTTTGACCTCATTTGCTGCATTGGGCCTGAGAATTACCAATCTGCAGTGCTAACTGCTTAATAAAGAGTCAGTAGACACAGATTTTATTTTTATTTTCCTATTTTATACATACCTTTCTATTGTTTGACAAAACCTCACCTATATTTTTTGATTACGTAAAGCCTCTTTGTCAAAGCTTGGTGTTGGGGGTGTGGGGGTTTTTTCTGAGATGAGAGGAATTATGGTGACCTGTGGTTTCTTCACCTGCAGTTTTCATTAAAGGCTCAAATAATTTCTAATGGAGTAGCAGTGGTGATTTTTCTTCATAGCATTGAAGACTTTTCCCATCATAATCTGGTTTGTATAGGTGCGTAAGTTGTATTTTCAAGTAGTATTCCCATACAGCTGTTAATGCTTTCTTGTTTTGCTGGTGTTTACACAAAAACGTGAATGAGTTGCCCGAACTGTTAACGAACTCCCTCTGCCAGTTATCTCGACCATTTGTGGTATCACCAAATAGCCCTACCTTGAGTAGGCACAAAAAGAGGGTCAAAAATCTTGTCACTTCTAAACCTACACGTTTTACGTAGCCCTTCTGCTCCGTCACAGCCCTCTCACGAGGATGTTGTGCTTTGAGGATGCTGTCGTTGCTGTTCTTCAGAAGTACCTACAGTGCAGTCCTCAGTCACAGCTTTTAAGCTGTTGAGTCTGCTGAAAGTATGTGTGGGAAGTTTCCAAGGTTGGGAAGGAGACCCTGTCTATGACAAGTGTTATGCCAGCCATTTCAGACTGGTGTATATCCCCACACCAACTGGGAGCTGCCCCTCTTTGCGCAAGCACCTACGCTGCCACGCTACTGTTACTAATAGTGGTATTTGGACAAAAATGTGAGGAGGGCTTCAGGGTTTACGCTGGTTGACAGATAAATGCATGCATGCTACTACACAGGTCCCAGGCCAGGCAGCTGCGAGCCAGATCCAAATTGGAAGAAGTGTGAACCCGCAGCACAGTGCTGAGCCTCAGCTTGAGAGGCAGCAGAAACCCTTGATCCAGATTTGCAGTGTTCAGCTGGCTGGGAACATCTGTCAGCAAAACACAGCTGTGCCATGGCTGATCTGATTTAGTAGTGAGGGTTACTCGCGCGTGAGGTGGGGACAAATTATTGAAGGATTATCAAAGAGTGAACCAAAAATACGCCAGGTAAACTCACATGGTCCTGCTGTGTTGTAAAAGCAAAGGGTCTGCTTAGCCTGTGCTTTTGGAGAGCAGAGCAAAGAGGCACTAAAGATGTGCAGTTGGGTGATTAACATGAATATGGACTACATGAATGGACTATGAAGTCCCACTCTTCAATGATTCTGTTTATTGTTCTCTCTTCAGATATTTTTGTCTCATAAATTTATATGAAATCCTTAAAGTTTACAGCTGTTTTTCCAAGCCTTTATTGTAGCTTTCTTACATTGTAAAGCTTGCTGCCTGGTTTAATGGTGTCACTGTGGAGGAATAGAGATCTTCCACGATAAGTTTTGTTACAACAAAGTGGAAACACTTCTAAAATACCATGATACAATTTCACTTATAAAAATGAGCCATATTTTGCCTAAATTATAAATTAAAAGCTAGAAAATGGATCACACTTCTTTTGGGTTAGATCTGGCAGTTTACTTGACAAAAGCTGCTGTAAGGGCTTTTGTTCCTTCGTGGTCTTAAACTCGTTTAATTCGGTAATTCAGAGTTAAACAAAACCTGTGCAGACTCCAAAATCTGAATCTGGTGAATTCTGTTTTCTTACTCCAGGGGGATGGGATGACTCATTTTTCAATGGAAACTTGTTAACATATTTACACTGATAAGATGTGAAAGGTGTATTGCTGAAGTAACTCTCAGCTCTTTAAATGCGCTAAGAACTGTGCATCTTTTAATACTTTTCTCTACAATACTTCCCAAATTCATTGCCTTTTGCAAGAAGTGGCAAAGTGTAAACCAGCAG
>NW_010169505.1:88344-91750 GCF_000695765.1 Mesitornis unicolor
GGTGCGCAGTGCTGAATAGTGTTATAGAGCACCTCGACCACGTAAATGAAAGATTTCAGAGTAAAAGGAGGATGCAGGCAAACCGCTGCTGTTCATTCACCAGTTGCTCCTAGGTGAAACAGGCTTTTAAGTAACAAGTAAATCAGTTGTGCAGTACTATTCTAGAAAGCATACTGCAGTGGCAACCCAAATGTGCTGCCTAATATGTGTATTCTTGGTCTTGTGCTGGTGTACTTCAGAAGCAGTAGATTATTGTCTTTTTCTCTGTTTCAGGTGGATGTTCATATCTATAGCTGTTGGATATAGTTTGTTGGAAAATCCAAAAACCAGAATGCTTTTGAACCTAAATTGACTTAATGTGAATTACAACCTCTATAGAATTTACTTAAAATTATAATATTTCTGGTCCTTTGCATACCTCTAGAACACTATGTTACTTTTATATTTTCAATGCAAGCTTTTCTTGCATATTCTTAATGTGGTGTTTTTCTTGTTATAGAATAGATTTTTGTCTCCCCCGTTGTTGTTTGAAACATCTAGCCAAGTTCATACAGAAGCTATGAAAAGGGACGTGTAAACATTTGCAGATTAGACAAGTTTTTCCTTGCATTTTCTTTCGTATGTGGTAATATTAAATGTTTTAGGAGTAGGAGTTTAAGAAAAAAGCACATATCTTCTAATGGATAGATTATCTTCAGCAGTGAGAGGCCACAGTTACGAGGAAAAAGTTACAGGTAAGAAATGTGCTTTTCTGTTTTCTTAAGTTAGTTTAGTTTAGAATTCGGCTTGGCACCCAGTGCATGAAGTATTACAAAGGTTAAATTAATGCTAATTTGGAATCAAGGTATGGGTGGATAAAATTGTTAACCTCAGTGGCCTACTCTAGAAAATAGTAGGAAACTTCAAAAGGGCAGAATTGTCATTTGGGGGACCGGTTTTTGTTCATTGCAGGATTTTGTTTGTTTCCTTGTTTTGATTTTTGAGGGAAGACTTCAAAAATGGTGTCTTGCTCCAGTTCTCAAGTCAAATTTTGCTTCTGAGCTTCTTCCCAAGAAGCTTCATTTTGGGCATGAGCCAGGCCACAGAGAGTGTGTTAACTGGAATTACTCTCCCAGCTGTAATTGAAACTGTGGTGGTGAATAATGGGTTACCTTTTTTTTTTAAAATTATTTTAAATTTTGATCTCCATTAGATTGGATACGTACATCTATATGGTAATTAATTAGTGGGTTCCGTGGGTTACTGACTCTGCTTTTTACCTGAGTTCAACTCCGTCAAGTTAAAAGCAGCTTGATGATTATTTTTTTTCATTCTTTTTTTGTCACAGAACCAGTAGTGCATTCAGTGCAATTATAATTTGTAATGCAAAGAAGCCCTTCAGTTGTGGGCGGCTGGTATGTTTGGAATACTAAGTCCATAGATGATGGTGATAATACAGCAAAAAAGCATCGCCGGTAAGGGCACCAGCAGACAGGCAGAGAGAACAGGCTCCTGGGATCATGAAGCAAGTATCTGATGGTTTCTCTTTGGAGAATTAGGATGTTTATTTTCATTTGAATATGCATAGCTAATTTGTAAAAGTGAAACTTAACCCTTTTTTGGTGTACTATCTGTTTATTCGGAAGTAAATTCCAGGAATTAGCACTGCAGAAAGGAAAGTAGATGTTGAGACCCTAAGAGAAGTGAAGAGTACTGGTGTTTGTGGTAGCTTTCCTACTGAAAATCCTCCCAGGCTTATATTCCAGTGAAAAGTGGGATACTCCTCCACATTGCTTGGTTTTGTACTGGAATTACCTGTCTCCACTGAATACAGCGTAACCATGGTTATGTGCTCTTGTACCACTGGCTTGGGCTGAGCACAGAGCTCAAGGTGACAAGAAAGCTGTTGAAGCAGTGTTCACCAGCTATGAGAACTCTTTCAATCCGGTTATTTTTGTCCTTTGCCCTTACTAATTCAGCAGTGAGTGCTGACATTGTCAGTGTTTGATGTTGTGTGTTAATAAGGCACAGAGTTGTTTCTTCTGCAGTAGGTGACTTTGATCAGATGTGCCACTTCTCTGGCTTGTCTGCTATGAAATTCAGGATGGTTTAAATTCTTTTTAGCTATCATTTCTGATGCAGTATATAGCACACCTGTGTTGTCAGCCTTCTGATGCTATTCAGTGTAACCTCTTCTGCAAAAATGAGGAGTCTGAGCATGTTTCAAACACTAGCAGTCTCAGCTCAGTTCTTTGCCATGTGGTGAGAGTTAGATTACCAGTCATGGGCCCCTTGATGGCAATATCTCATGGGGGTTTTTTAACTGTGGTCTCTGAGAATTGCCTCCCTAAATTAACATCAGAAGTATTTATTCATTTTCCATCCATCTGCCTTTAGCAGTCCTGTTACTTCCCAGAAAGTCTCCTTGGTTGGTAGAAACTTTGTGGACCATTTGGAATGACGATGTTTCCATTTAATGTTGGCTTAGTGGGAAATAATACCCTTCTTGATGAATTGCTTGATCCTGTCTTGGGGGAAAATAAGAACAGAAGGTGCTTTCCTACTTTATGCAAGTTCTTGGAAGCAATTTGTGTTAATGGAATGAACTCTGGCCATCCTTTAAAAAAACGGAAACTCAAGAAGGGAACAGCTTACAGTTCTGGTTTAAATCAAATCACTTTGCAAGTGCTTGCAAATAATTTTAAAACTGTAAGGATGGAGAAGCTCATTATATAAGGCAATGCCAGGAACAAATTTAGTTACCAGTCGAAGGAGGAAACTGCTTTCCTCAGCATTAGCAGAACATGAGTTCTGCAATACTCGTAGAATTTTTGAAAAACAAACCCAACCCAACCACCTTTAGAAACATATCCAAAACCAAGCAGTGCGCACAAAACACTGATTTGAACCTTTGAGGATAGGACACCATGTAGTCATCTAGCTTGAATTCTTCGTTATTTTTCTGCTGCTGCAACGATTTTAGTTTGATGATGACTCAGATGGATGAATTCATCTCGTGTGTTTCCCAGTGCAGTTGCATGTGGTCTGGCATCACTCCCATTCGAGCTGGTTTTGTTTCCAGGAATCCTGCTTGTCCTGCACCTTGTTCTGCACTGCCTTCCTGCCCCATTTGCACTTGGTCTCCTACTCCGCTTTTTCTCCTTTTGTTTGTTTTCCCTCTTGTGCCCTTAAAGCTTCTTCAGTTTTTCAGCTCCATCTTCCTTTCTTAAATTGCCTCTACTCTCTCTGCCAAGCGACTGCATTGCTTGAGCAGAGCTCTTGGTATCATTCACAGAGGTGGTTGGTTGGGCGATGTAATCCCAGTCTAAAGCAGCAGCTTGACTTTAGGGCTTCAGTGCATGAGTTCTCACTGTTGAAGGCTTGGTGCTGAAACAGGCTAATCACAGAATATTAGGAGTTGGAAGGG
>NW_010169506.1:0-8250 GCF_000695765.1 Mesitornis unicolor
GGCCGGCCCAGCCCTAAACCACGACAAATACCACTCAGCACCATCTTTTTCTGAAGACTGTGTCTTGGTTTACTGCCAATGTCCTTGATCAGAGCACAGAAGCATTTACTTAGGAAAATAACATTAAAAGGCAGCCCATGGCAACAATAACAGCTCTATCGCCAGAATACACTCGCAGAGGATGCATGGGTGGCTCGATGGCCCTGAACACTTAAGTGCATTTTTTTCCTTTCAGTTCCCTCTGGTACATTAATTTTTATTGATAGCTTATAGCTATGGCAAGTGGTCTTGGTTTTACTAACTTGCAGGACTGAAGAATATCACTGATGTGGGAAAAAACCCCCAACATAACAACAAGCTACCTGGCCACCAGACTGTACGTTTATGTTTTTGAACCACAAACTGTTATTAAATTAGAAGAGCTCTTCTCTCCCCCACTTTATCTACTCACTCATTAATTTCTTTAAAAGATGAAAAAAACCTATCATTTCTCTAATTGCACAGAAGTGTTCGTTGATTTGCACTGCAGACCTGAGTACAAAGTGTAGTGGATTTGGGCAATGCACACGTTCTCTTCTTCCTTCACAACCCAGTCTTAATGGGCTAGCTGGATCCTAAGGAAAATTCTGTAAATGCAGTATTACATGTAACTCTAAACCTCAACAAGCTGCAGGGAGAAAGAAAACAAACATTACTTTATTACAAAGAAATCTGATAGTGCTTGATGTTGTTTCCTTTTTCCTGCTTGTATCTTTGTATGTATTACAAAGATGCATCTGTGTCCACTTTTATCTTAAAAACCTGACCTAGTGAAACAAAGCAGAGAAAACAACTTGTCTGATCATTTGCATTAAATAACTGATTTGTGACAAAATGATTAGGAAAAAAAGATTATAGCATCCAAGTGCAGAGTTCTTACTGACCAGGTTTGTAATCAAGTGCTTCTAGAGCCCTGAGTTCTGGTGTTAATGGATCATGCTGAGGTTTGTTTGTTTTCTTCCCACTGAAATCTTAGGGGACGTTATGTTAATTCGGACCGAATGCAATTTCTGTTATTTCTACAAATGTGACATAAAAATGACCTTGCATTGTTACACAGCTACACAGCCGCATATTGGTGGCAAAGAATTCTGGAACATGCAGAAATTGCGAAATCAGATCTTTAGAAGTAATGCACACATTAGTGATGCTAATGATATTATTTTAAAAAATGCGTTAAAAAAATCAGTGCATTACAAATCTTCCATTATGAGCCCCAGAGCTTTTATAAAAGGAGTGTTCTTTCACTAAACATGAAACTAGCTCTGCCTTAACGTATGGGTTATATTTTAGTGTTCCCTGAAACATCACTATATTCTAAGATTAACCCTGCACAGGCATGAAATAAAAGGGATACAGAACAGAGCACAAAATATCCCTCTGCAAATACTCTGGGCTAAGTCTTACCTACAGTTTCTATAGTGTACCAGTGAACCATGTAGACTGCAGAGATGAAACACGCTGCCAGCACTCATCCCTGCAGGAAAGTCACGGTGACTCGGTATCACACCTACACAACATATAGGGCACCTAGCACACGTGCTTCAGTCCACCCCTGAAGATCTTACTGAACAAACTAGAAGGAAGAAACACTGATTAAACAAATACGCCTTTTTTCAGTGTTTTTCCTATAGCCCAATCATTCCCTCTCTGCTATTATCAGACTTACTTTAACATCACTGCCTTTTGATGGGTACTTGCCCTTGGAGGAAATAATAGTGCCACTAAGTCTTGGCTCCAAAAGTGTCAGAAATCACTACTAAACCATATGGAGCCATAGCATGCTCACCAGTACTGCCCAGTTGAATTGATTGCTACTAGCAGTCATCCCAGTGTCTCCAAAAGCACTGAAATATGTAGAGGACTGCTGTAGAGATTGACTGACCCAGCTGTGGTCTGAGCACACAGGTTCTGCAGGACAGACCTCTCTCTTAGAAGTCTTGGCATAGCTGCCAGCACAGCAGACACTCATCACAGCGGGTCTTTGGACACTACACTATGCAATGAAATACCACTGACTGTGATGGTATCTAAAAGACAGAAAATAAACTGAGACTGAAAATGGGGCTCACCTTCACTCCTAAAAAGCAATTAGAGTTTGGGTCAGGTTGTTAATGATTAGGCTAACAAAAATTATTTCACAAGCATCTTCTTTCCCAATTAAACAACGACTACAGTGTGACATAGTAATTACCTAAGCTACTCTCCATTGTACAGCGTATATGGTGAGTAGTGCTCAAAAGAAACCCCATGTTCGTGCACACTCTGGGCACGCTGCTACAGCATGGGCTCACTCTTGGTTCAACTGCAGGAGATTGCTAAGGTAAAGACTTATTAGAAAAGGAGAGATATAAGTTCCCTTAATATAATAATTGATCTAATTTTCATCTTTATACTGCTGTCTTTGTTTTGCCTTTTTTCAACATTTGAATACTCTGAAAGGAGGTAATGAAACCTAACTAATCAGCATTTTCAGAGATGAATCTTATCTCCAGGAGCTCTTCGGGAAAAATGATTGAGGCACATGTTTTTTCTAGTTCTGATTAGGAACATGCAATCAAAAATTGTGTTTATATAAAGAAACTTAAATATTATCAACAGCATTTAGCACTGTGGAATTGGTACGAATGATAAAAATGAAGTACTAGTGAATAACATTTTACATGTTTAATATTTAAAACAACAACAACAAATCTTTTCCCCTTTTAACCACAAGAGCTATGACTTCCTGATGAAAATCCCAAAGGTATTTTCTTCTCTGGAAGGCATATTTCCCTCTAATTAATTAGGGTGACAGACTGAGGCAAAGTGGTAGGATGAAGCAGAACCTGCTTTCTGCACCTCTTGCAGCTCTTTATAAAATGTAGGGAGAAATTTCCCCTGTAAAGCTATTTCCCTATGATTTTAGCACCTGTTTACAAGTCAAGGTCCCACTCCTTCATCCAGTCTGTCAGCAAAAGTAATGCCTGTACGTGGGTTAGCTCTATGCTGGCCAAACCCACTTGTTCTGGCGTAGTAGAAAGGCTCAGAACGTCTGTGCTGAGAACAGGCTCAGGACTGAATCTTTTACAGCCTGGATTGAAGCAAAATATTGATTAGGACTGCTTTTTAATATGCTTCCTAAATAAATGTTTGTTTTTCTTTCTTTTCCTTCAAGGCTTCCCAGGAGCTGAATTTTAGAGCAGCTCACCAGCTCTAAAAATGTGCATGTCTATGTTTGAGATTTCCTATTCATATGTGAAGAGAAATACATTTTAACCTAACTGAGAAACAACTTTTATAACAGTGAGAGATAAAGAGGGAAGAGAGGGATTGTTCTACAAGCACATAAAAAGATGTTGGCAAACGCTACTGCAATACTTAGATTGAATAAGAGATACAGCAGATATTTTGTCATTTGTTTCCTGGGTTTTTGACTGGCTACAGCAGTAAGGGAAGTGTTACCATAAACATCACTGAAATGCTAGAGGAAATTTTATTGTCTGCCAGATTCACAAATTGAAATTGATCTTCATTCTGCCAATACCAGCTTTGCCAAAGTTTCTGCAAAGTAGACGCAACAAAATACGGTAGCCTTTCGGGTTACTTTTGATTAAATTCATATCATTTGTCTTGAAACAAAAGTGTTTTTTCTTTTTTTTTTATCTGACTGCAACATATAATTTTAGTCAGCTAACACTAAATTAGACACCCACTCAGATTTATTATGATAAGAACATTCAGTAAGCTAATTTCAAGATGATGACTCCTATAAATTCTTATAATTTATTATTTAGTACTTTGGTTTTTAATCATTAAGTACGTGAAGACTTTGTAGGTCAAACCTGTATTAATGAAGACAGTAATCTATTTTTCAAACTCTCTGCTCCTCACCCACCTTTTAAATTGTAAATTAACAGAAATATCTTTAAACATATGTAGAAGAACAAAGGGAAAAATTGGGAGTATTTGCAGCACCACTTAGCTAACCATTTCTGAGACCGTGTCTATTAAAACCATTTCCTCACAATTTTTGCAACTCTTACCAAAGGGAATGCTGAAATCAAACAAAACAAAAGATAGTCCTTAAATGAGCAATCTTAATAATCAGAACAGCAAAAATGAATTGAAATTATGCAAACATAAGCATTAAAGTTTTCATTAGATTGTTACATTAGCACAAATGGGGTCATTTAAAAGAACTTTCTCTTGCTGGCCACGGGTTTCTGAAACTTAAATATTAACCATATGAATTTTTTAAGAGGCAAGTAAAGATATCAGAGCAGAACTTCTCTTTCACTCAAGTCTGTTGCTGCAGAGCAGACTGCCTAATGACTCTTTGACTCGGGCAGTACTGCAGGAAGCTCTGCTGCTTACTGGCCTGTCACTATTTGAAACTGCCATTCTGATTTTACACATACTGGTCCTCAGCACATATTGACCTTTTATTTATTATGCTGTATCTGCTTGTTTTTACATCTAATGTTTCATTGTCCTCCATTCTCTGGTGCTTTTATCCCCCGTGGGACATTTAATGCTTACAACAACACTGGACTTTCTCTTCAGGAATGCATCCGTACTGAAAATCTGAATATATCACCCACAGTACTGCATATTAAACTATTCCAGAATGCTGTAAATCAGTTGAAATGTATTTTTAGGAAGAGCTCCTATAACTATTGCAGATCTCACACACATGCATTTATCTTTAGTGTGCTGTTGCAAACTTAGTGACTCATTTGTTACTGGGAATAATAGTTGTGTCATTTCTTCGTGCAATTAATAAACCTTTGTGTCAAGTGTATCTAGTAAATGAAATTCACAACAGGAAACAAACCAAAGCAAATAAAATGCACTTGCTAGAGCTGAACCAAGTTACCAATGGTTCACTGGTCTTCTCCTCTTGTAACCTTCCAATACAGGAACAAACATTTCTGGAAAATATTTAATATTGTGGATGTATGCAAAAACAACATTGCAGAAATTTTTATTCAGGCTGTAGATGGACTCCTCCTCCACTGTCAAAAATATATTTGGGTTTGGTGGACATCATGTGAAAAAGAGTCCTACCTGCACCCAAATGTATGGAGAAGAACATGGAAAAACTCCAAAAGAGGAATAAAGGATTAAAAACTGCAATCATTTAAGCACTGACTTAGCCATTGAATAAACCACTGGCAATCACCATACCATAACTATGATGAGAGCAACAGACATTTCCTTGGTCCTCCATTATTTCCACAATTATAGGCTCTGCCAAAAAGATAGTGTCTCAGGACTCGTTTGAGGGGCCCTAGGAGACAGGAACGAAGGGTGGAGAAAAAGGGTGGAACTGAACTTGCTTTGGCCAGGAAAAGAAGAGAAAGAAATGGAAACCTGCAAGTCAGCATCTCTGCAAGTGTCCTAGAGCCAAGAGGTGTAAACAAGCCGCAGTCCAAGTGGGCGCGAGGCAATGGCACCGGTCTCATCCAGAGGACAGAAACAAGAACTAGGAAAACCAGAGCTAGTTCAAGGACTGAATTTTTAAGTTGTTAACAATTTCACGTTCAAGAAAGCATCAGGAAAACATGTAAGAAAGCACATGTTAGTGTAGTGCTGCCCTTGAACATGTCCACCCTACCTCTCTGCTGGGTATATAAGCGTAAGCACAAAGCACTGCAGCAAGGGCAGAGGTTTCTGAACCAGAATGGGACCACCACCCCTCTCAGCATGAGTGCGCACCAGGGGCTCTCATCCACACAGACAGCCCAGAGGCAACCTTAATTAACTCACTGCCTTCCCAAAGGGCCAATTCAGGAATCAGCACAGACACAAAAACTTCAGAAAACTCCAAACATGCCCTGAATGTCTTCAGATCTCACTGAAGGAAAACCAAGTGATGGAAAAGTCAACCAGCATGAACAGACATATTTTGAACAATACCAAATTTTGCACTATATGCAAGTGGAGATAATTTCACGGCCTCTGACCTCCAGCACTGATGCATGAGGAAAGGCAAGTGCATTAGTCAGAGGCCTCTGGACCATGGTGTTAGGTGGGAAAATAAACCGGACGTATTGTTCCCACATAGTGCACTGCTGCTGGGAGCTCCAGTTCCTGCCCAAATCCTTCCTGAGACAATGCACAATGTGCCCTGGAGTTCATCCATATAGGACCATCTAAGATTAAAATTTACAAACAAGGTATTAAAAAAAATCAGGGTTTTTGTAATTGGGATACTAATACTTTACACTAAGTGGCTTCTCCCCTTTCTACATTTGCTAGCACAACTAATAGCAAAACTAATACATTATTCACTTAAAATCCTTAGCAAGCTTTTTATCAGTAAATTGGCATAGATGACTAAACTGATGGCAATGGGTGTCAAGGTTATCATTCAAATCAAACTCTATTTCAAGAAGCACATGTGGGAATTTACATACTAAGGAATGCTCTGAAGGCCTTTGCTTCATCTTTGTCTCAGGTTTCCAGGATAGACACTCATGAGACAGAGAGGAAAAACCTTCCAATAAAGGACACTCCTCTGCATCCTTGTCTGGTGGATCTTCCAGAGACCAAGCAGGCAGCTCTCTTGCAAAGGTAATTTTCTTCTTGACTTCTACTACTGGATTCACATCATAGGATTTTTAGTGATGCTCTAATACTCCAAAATCCAAGCTTTGAGATGACGGAGGACAACTTCTTTTGTTTTCACTGAGAACAAAATTGCTTACAGCATGGTTGGTTTTGGTCTGCAGACCTTTGCCTGCTGAGGTCTAGACCAAAATCAACAAATCTGTTTACAAAGGCCACTGCACAGCTGTGAAATGAAAACTTCCAGGCGCTGCAGATTTGGGTCATATTTGACCTAATGATCTAGAAGTGAAAGTCTCTTTAATCCCATTACTAATGCTCTGACTCATCCAGTTCCTGACTGTAAAAACGTCTGCTGAACTCCTTAGAAAGTTATGTTTTAATCTGAGAATATTAATTACTTTTAAAATTATGACTCTCCCATGATTTATAACCCCACAGAAACTATTGCATTTCCATATGTGGTTTTGCCATTTTCACTTCTATATACCTATCATTTTCCATTGTTTATTTTCCTTGATTGATGGTAAGGCTTTGGAGGTTTCCCATTATGAGCTTTATAATTATCATCGGTAATAGAGAAGCTCTTCCTATTATATTCAGTAAGACTGCCCAAATTATTCATTGTAGACCACTGGTACACGACTACGAGAAAATAAGAATTTATTTCCAGTCTCAGGCATATGCTAGATAAGAGGATGTATTTATTTCTCCATGTTTCAAATGGATTAAGGTTTGAAAAAATAAATATCACTTAGCTTGTCAGCATGCAGAACATTATGGTGCTGAGTTTAAAGTCCCTTTTCCTGGGTTAAGTACGACAAATCTAAAAATGGGAGGGAGGAAATCTCAATTATATCCTTACTCAGCTAAATAAATGAATACTATATATTTTAGCTGTTAAGCAGGTTTACAGAACAGACCGCACAAAACTGTATCTTGGCTTTAACAGTATAATGTGCTTATTTAGAAAAATGCTACAAAATTCCAAAAGTCCTTGACCCTTGGCTCTTCCAAGAGCTCACTGAATACATCATCTGGGTTTTGCTTAATTACACATAATTAGAAAATGTAATTATGCTTTCAGTGTTATTCTGCCATTAGGAGTGTAGTGGACAGCAATAACATTAGTAGGATACAGTTCTTGAAATGAAAAAAATACAGTTGACCTATATAAACAGACAAAATACAGAAAGACTAGTAAACTAACACAATAAAATAGGCATTTTGCACTTGGCTATAGAAGAATATGTGTTTTAAAGGCATTTCGCCAGTCTTCTCGTTCAGAGCATCATTTAATTATACACTTCTTTGCATCAACAATCTGAGTATCAGCAATTTTTTTTCTCAATTACTTTGACATGCTAACTTTCTAACATATTTGTGACCTTTTTTCATTACTTCATATGCTAAACTTCATCTAGGCCACAGACTGGTAGATTACTTTAATTATGTCATCTCTAAGAATTATTTTATCCATGTGTTCTTCCCCATGCGAATGGTGCTAACACACCATGATTAGGAATGCTATCTGAAATAAGCTTGTTCCCAAAGCAAAATTTACATGGCTTGGTAACGTGGGAAGGCAGCTATTTCACGCCTTGATGACTGCCCACCAAAGAAAACAGAAAGTAGATGAATGCAAGTTGACAAAACAGA
>NW_010169506.1:8281-8967 GCF_000695765.1 Mesitornis unicolor
TCTGATCTTCTAGTACATCACATTTCTGCTTCCTTTGTTTATCATGCTTTAACTGCCTATTATAGCAACTAGCTGTAATAAAATAATACACTCCATTAAGTATATTCGTTACTTGTAATGTTTGCTCAGTGCTGAGAAATATTGCATCAAAGTATACTTCAGTAATATGGCATTTAGTCTTTCACTGGGCTTTGCCCTCCAAAACTTCATGGTAAAGACAACTGCGAGGTCAGCTGTATTCAGTCCTGAGGCAGAGCTTATACACTGCATTTTGCACAGGCCTCGGGGGATTTTATTTTTGATGCATACCCTCTGCATGCCTCCCATTAGCTGGGGATACCCCTACTCCCCACCCCCACTTGCATGTCAGATCAAGACCATTATATATTAAGAGGAATGATGGTGGTTAGGTAGTGAGGCAGAGGGTTGGCTTCTTGGACTGCACTCTCAATCTGCCAGGGAATAGTTTCTGTCATTTGATAACAGCTTTCCAGACTGAGCTCCACCTTGCAGGGCAAACGCAGGCAAGAGTTACACTCCCAAGTGCAGCCTCCAGCCGTCTGGAGGGGAAGGAAACCTGGGGCACAGGGGAAGGCACCTTAAGTAGCAACAGAATGTGAGACCTCAGAGTCACTGTCCCATCCTTCTACACACCCAAACCAGTCCTGGATACAAAGGACTTCAGC
>NW_010169506.1:8998-10599 GCF_000695765.1 Mesitornis unicolor
AGTCACGCAAGGTGCATGTCGTATGTCCCCAGCACCTCAGGGCATCCCACACCTCCTGGTGTACATACTGCACCAGATAGATTCTTTAAAAGAAAAAACAAAATCAACCTAACAGTCAATGCTATACATAAACCATTGGTTTCTGTTATTAACATATTAAACAGTGGCTACACCTTAAATATCACAGACAGTTTGAATCAGATTAGTTATACTCCCATCTTTTTCATTGAAGAGTTCAGCTCTGCTGCTGCGCACTCTTAAACCGTGTTCTGTTCCAGAAGTACCTGCGAGGGCTGAGGTCGAGTGTGAAACACTGCGCTCTGTGTAAGGTGCCTATCAGTTTATCAACTTTCCCAGCCTTTTTGAAATATGCAGTAAGTAAGGATCACATACTACATTTATAAAATAAATGTAATATACACTAGATGTAATCTAGACTATTTTTATCTGTAGTATATATCTCGCTATCTAATATAAACTACTTACATGTTATCAGATATAGTTACTGAATATATTTACTATTTGGAAAAGAGTGTAGCAAAAGATACAGAATTAAGATAAAATGTAAGGGAATGCAAGTAATTCATTACTTTAATTGCTTCAAGCAGCTATGATGATATTATTCTGCTATTAAAATAAGTTCCTTAATTAATCAGCCAAACATACTGACAAGGATCCTGAAACCCATTTTTACCAACAGCAATATTTTGACAAATGTATTTTTTGAAAACACAGTATACATATTATAATTAATTGTAATAAATTTATTTACAAACTGCATTTTCATTCGCCATTAGACCTTCTTAATGAAAACAGTTCTCTTGATGCTACTTTACCACGACCATTTACTGCAAAGACAACAGACAGTAACTGAACATTTTAAATTGCAAAATAAATCTGTGCTGGCAATTCCGATCACACTTCAACTGACAAAGTATCATTGATGGCAAAAGCAGGAATAGCCCCCCCAGCTCAGGGGAAGGGACAAGTCCTGATGGCAGGGCAGAAGGGAAGGGGAAAACATATATAGCTGCAGAGAGGGACGTAGCAGTGACTTATCTTGAATTTTCATAGCAGGACATCTGAGTACTTTGAAACACGTCCTGATCAAAAACAAGATTAAAGAAATACGTTTATAAGCAATTCCAGAAGTTTCTTGACATCCCAAGCAAAGGACATATGAATCATATTAGCTGAACACTTAAGACAAGAATTTAAAAAAAAAATACAATTCCATGACAAAAGAATTGTAAACTGGATAGTTTTCGTTTACCAGTATGATTCAATCTGAAGATCTGTAGTGAACTAATTACTCAGAGAAACACTTCAGTATGCAGGTAAAAGAAATGTTTCTATGAATCAATTTGCATGCTCTGTTGAAGAAAGAGCACTTTCACAAACCTTTTCCAGTCTATAGTATTGCATTGGAATTTGTGGTCTTACGCAGAGGTTTTAAGTCCTACATATGGACTTTCTCTTACAGCTGGACTGTCTGGATACAGCAACTTGGCTTTTGGTGGCAGTGACTAAGCAAATGAAAGGGCAAGTCACAGAGTCTTAATTGGGGAGGGAAGTGACTTTATATATATATAAAATCACTT
>NW_010169507.1:0-690 GCF_000695765.1 Mesitornis unicolor
TGGGAAGTGAAATCACTGAGGAGAAAGTCAGCTCTGGTTGCCTCAAACCAGGACAGTGCTGCACCCCAGGACATCTCCGTCCATGTCCCTCTTTGGGGGTGCCACAGAAGAATTCACGTGGACGATACCAGTGGCTCCTGGCTCTCCAAGTGCTGGGGCAGCATCTCAGCTCCCTCCATGGCTGGGGTGTTAACTCCTGCACATGTAGGGACGTTGGGAGGGTTCCTGCAAGTTGAGCATTCCCTAGGGGGACACTCGGTGACCGTCACCGCTCCAGGGGGTGGCACTGACATGTTCCTGCTTCCTGCAGCCGCCGACAACGTGCTGGCATCACAGACCCCGTCCCTGCCCGCTCCTGCCGGGGACGTCTCTGCAGATCAGGACCCAGACGAAGCGTTGTGCCTGGAGCTCGCTGAGAAAGGTATTTGGGGAGGGGGATTCTTGGCTCTGAACACATGTCGGGGAATACCAACTCTGCATGGAGACAGGCTCAGACCCAGTCCTGCAGCTCCCCAGCCTGTTCTGACAGCAGGGTCTGATATCAGAGAACGAGCGAATGGTGGGGTTGGAAAAGAGCTTTAGGATCATCCAGTCCAACATCAACACCAACCCCACCATGGCCACTAAACCATGGCCTCAAATGCCACATCCACACGGCTTAGGAAACCCTCCAGGGATGGAGGCTCCCCC
>NW_010169507.1:932-1925 GCF_000695765.1 Mesitornis unicolor
CTCCAACCCCCTCCCCAGCTCCCTTGCCCTTCTCTGCCCACGCTCCAGCCCCTCCATGGCCTTTTTGGGCCCCAAAGCTGAGCCCAGGATTGCAGGGGCAGCCTCAGCAGTGCCCAGCACAGGGGATGATCCCTGCCTTGCTCCTGCTGCCCACACCAGTGCTGGGCCAGCCCAGGATGGCGCTGGCCACCTTGGTCACCTTTTCACGCTGTGCCTGTGCACAGCAGCTCCCTGAGGCCAGGCTGGGGCTGTGTACCCCATGAGATCTCTATGGGCAGCCAAACCATGTGAGAAGGGACAGAATTAAGCTCCCTGTGTCCCCAAAAATCCCCGTGGGTCTTATCAGGTGCACCCCTGCAGCAGCATGGCCGGTCCCCTGCCCCAGGAGGCTGCACAGCCCGAGGAGCCTTTTTGGAGCTCCCGCAGCACCGTCCCCACGCTGGACTGAGCCAAAATCACTGGTTTTTGATGTAAAGCTGTAGCACAAGGTCCAGGCCATCTCTGGGCGCTGGCTTTGCCTCAGGTGCCTGTTTTTGGCGGTTTTTGACGCTTCTCCCTCTCCTTCCCACCGCAGAGGATCTGGCCCTGCACCTGGCGCAGGCCATCGAGTACGGGGACGAGGAGACGGCCTCGCGCTGTGCTGTGGCCCTGGCGCGCCAGCAAGCCACGCTTAGCATCCTCTGGAAGGAGTCAAACTACCCCACGGGCGAAATCAGGTGAGCTCCAGGTCAGCCCTCATCTTACTCCACATCCCTGCCCAGCCCCATGGATGGAGCCGTGGGCCCAGTGCTGGGCATTTGCAGTCCCATGGGGATGCCCTGGCCAGCCAGCACCTTCTGCAGGACATTTGGGTCCCTCGCACCAGTCCCTGGGCTGTGTGGCCCTTGATGTGGTTTTCACATAGCAGTGGTGGTCCACGATCACAGCTTTAATGGAAGATGTGATGTCCTATGGAAATCACATGGTGTAGGGCTGGGCTGGGCACTGAACCCT
>NW_010169508.1:0-15910 GCF_000695765.1 Mesitornis unicolor
TGATGACACTCAGGATTATTTGTTCCATCAAACAGGAGCAAAAACATATATGCCACAGGGCATATATGATCTAAAACAACTTTTACCCTTGTAATGAGGAGTCAAAATGAGTCATCAAACAAGCACACAGGCATATTACACACCTTGGATGCATGATGAATAAAGTTATTTACCAGGATATCTAAAGCTCCTTAAGTGTAAGTCTATAGAGGACCGTGCCTGTGCCTTGCAGATTTGACTGGTATTCAAACTATGTATCCCATCTCAGTTCATCCTATTTGCTCTATTTATAGCCCTTGAAGCAAAAGGCTCAGCATGCCCTGCAGTCTCTAGAGATCTGGAGACAGAAGGAAGTATTCCCTTAATTATCCTATATCCCAGTGGTATATGACACAAGCCAAAGTGCATAAAGCTCCTGGCCTGATTATCATTCACATGCTGTGTGGAATTTATTAAATTCCTTATCCCACAGCCATTTAATCAGTGGTATTATTGGAATGAGATATTTACCCCACTGGGTGGTATGGACTGGGGCAGGAAAGCATGCCAGGAACAGCTTTACTGATGCCTATTTATACAGACAGTGTAATTTTCTTTCCTCCTCCCTTTCCTTAGTAGAGCCAGTTAGTGAGAGCTTCAGCAACAGAGCAGGGTTTATTCCATGTCTTGTTTTCTGCCATAAATCTCTACTCCTGATGTGTTTTGATCCACAGCCAGTTTAATCTGCCTATTGACTGTTAAACTCTGTTATTGTTTGCACGGGATCTTTAAGAATTAAGGCTTTCTTTCTCCTTCTCCCAAATCCAGGTTGGATGTTTTTAAGAGATTTGGAGCTGGACTGCGGACCTGAGAGCACCATTTCCTCCTCAAAATAAAGCTCTTGGGATGCTACCCCTTGAGCACTGCCCCCAGCCTGGATGCCTCTATCTGCTTTATACAGAACACAATGTTCAGTCATCTTGCTTGGAAAGTCTTCAGATCCTCATTCAGTCTCTGCACTCGGACAGTCTTCAGATTCCTTGCTGAGATTGCAAATTGCAACCAGCTATTGTTCTTATTTTCATTTCAGACATGCCCTTAACTGTTACTTGGACTCCAGGGCACCACAAATTGTTTTCGTGTGTAGTAAGCGACAGTTTCCATTCTTAACGTTAGCGACTGTGTCCATCCCAACCTACTAAGCACCAAAAATAGAAAGATAATTCAGGTGAATGAATCTTTCTCACAGCTGATGTGCAGGGAGCCTAAACAGCCACCTTACAGCTGACTTTCCAGAAATATGTCCCAGCCTCCATTCCCATTTGCTGTAGTCTAAATTGAAGTTGTAGAAGTATGCAGCAACTTTGCTCTTTTTTCCTTGAAGGACTTGCATAACTATTCAGCTTTCTACCGTATTCTGTGTTAGATATGTCTCCATCCAGGACAGATCTCTGGAGCACAGCTAAGTTGCTGTCCTGAAAGTTCATTTACCTTCATAAAACCACAGGGGAACAGTATGGAGTAATAGAAGGATGGAGAAGGAGAAACATCTGGTTAGCCATCACGTGGGCCACAGGAGTAATGAACCCTGCGTTTTAATAGGTAAGTCTGCACCTGCACAAGATTTCCAGCTTCTGCACCAGCAACAGCTCCAGAGAGGGATAAATAATTAGGACAATAAGGTTGAGGTGGAAAATGGCTGCGATATTTGCTTTCCTTAAGAGCACATTAGGGACATGCATAAAATCAGACACGGTTGAGTTTGCTCTAACTGAACTTTGATTGACCCCAGAAGCCCTCTTAACTGAGCAGACTGGTGACTCTACCCTCTGTAATCTGAAAAAGCACTGATTGTTCTTTGGCTGGTCCTAAGGCCTTGTGACTCTGTCTTACTTGAAACACAAGAACCCTAAAACCCCATGATTCCATGGCTTCGAACTATGTGGGCCATGACCCCTCCGTCGCACAGCCATCCCACATGAGCCTGCTGTGATTCTATGGCTATTTCCATCCCAAGGCGTTTGCCACTCTAACATATAAGCATGGTGCAATAATGACTTGGATCTGGGCTCTGGAAGTGCCTGATCACCATTGCACTAAACCATACATGATTTCTGTTGCTGCACTTTATTTTTAAGGAAAAACTTCATCAGTTTTCAGCCGAAAAAGCCTCTCCCATTTGAAAAATAGTATGGTTGACACAGATCAACAGTTAGGTGGGTGACATATTTAATTTCAAAGGCAGGCAAGTTTGACAGGAGTTAGATCTGGGGGAGAAGGTCTTGAAGGGTAGACAGAAACTGCTTGCTGAAATGCACACTGAAATTATCTTAGTTTCTCCAACAACAATACGATATGTTGTATACAAGGGATCTTGTTCCATTTGGAAACCAGCTGATGCTAAAGTCCTTTTTTTGCCTTCTGTGGAGCCAAGCTGATGTTAAACTCCGGCTGTCAAGGAGTTCACCTGAGAAAAAGCACATCAAATGCCTATGGGCTTTTCACCAGTGCTCTACATCGCTTTGTGCAGAGACACCAACACTGATCAGGTTTCCAACTCATACAAAACAAGCTGGACGACATTCAAAATCTCAATAAAGCACTTCAGAAGACAACTCTTAATAAAGGTGCAGTGTAGCTGGAAAAGCAATGATGATGACCTCTTGAAAACTCACCCTACTGCAGCTTCTAGCATGCCTTGGTCTTGGGTCAAAATCTCCTTGCTCTGGGCAAACACAGATGAGAGAGTTTATGTACAGGATAAAGAGCAACTGACACAAATAAACAGGGAAAAAACATAAATATTGCATCAGACTTAAACTGTAGCTTCACACTACCAAGAGTGCCAAAAATAAAGTAAACCTCAGTATTTCACCTAGTTGTTTCCCAAGCAGGGAATTATAAGACCTAGGTTTTATATTATTCTCTTCCATAAGTACATAACATACTTTTATTTCAGGAGTTCTAGTTCTATTTCCCATCTTCAGCAAGAATTATACATATGATGTTGGACAAGTGAATTGCTCTCTGCCTCAGTTTTCCCATCTCTTAAATAGCATTAGGAATACAACTCAGAACCACATTTGCACATGATCCTTTGCATGTGTAACCTCATCACTGACAGTAATGAAGAACATCCAACATAAACTAACCAAGCTCTCTCCCAAACAGAAGCAAAACAGATAAAGTGTACCACAGAGTATGAACTTAATTTATGAATCCTGCATTCATGGTTTAAGAAAATCAGAGTATGATTGGATCTTGAAAAGAAATTGGTAGTCAATATAAACCATGACATAAAGCAAATAATAAATAGTAGTAATACCCTAAATAACATCTCCAATTTCAAGCTAAACAGGCAGAGTATTTAAAAGACGTGTTTATGATATTCTTTCCACTAATATTCAAGGTACCAAAGAACTAAATAGTCTCCTGAAATTTCAAACTGTACGTCATCTGGTGAAATGTGTGATTACTTTCCTCTACTGGGAAGATGTGTACAGGTGAAAAGAAGAGATGTGTTAATCATTTTCAGCTGTAATATTTACAGGATAGTCACATCAGCCACTCACACTCAACTAGGGGCAGATTTTTTTTGGAGGTTTTCACAATACTTTTACCATATTCTGATAGAATGTATTACAGTGCTTTCCAGGCTCTTTATTTGATGTATGCTAATGAAAATCCAGAGGAGTGACAGTGGCCACAAAGCTATTGCATAAATGAAGTGACAAACATTTTATTGCTTGCTTTCAAATGACTAAGAAAATAATTTCCTTCACATCTTGCATGCTTTTATGAATATTCAAATTACCAAGTTAGCTTTAACCATCTGTTCCCAAGAATAACGCTGTGGATTCTGTTACCCCAAATGATAAACTGGGCACAGAAATTATTAATATTCTTTACTGCAACTCTTAGTCTATATTTGCTGAGAATGTAATTGTAAACATCTGTCCTGCCAGGTCATTGACTGACAGATCCACAGTAATCTTCAGACATACTTACAGCTAAGGAGGTTTCCAAATGCAAAATGGTGTTCTGGGAGTGAATAGGCTGGCCGATTGCTCATGAGTCACAGCTGAGAAATGCAGTACAGGTCTGAGCTCATAAAGCCTGCAGGAAGTAGACATGTAAACCGTATCTCAGAAAAAAACCCAGTGCCACATAAATGCTGTCTGAATAGCAGCAGCTAATTGCAAATCAAAGCTAGCCACTAAAAGAGGAAGCGTCTTTGTACAGTACCACTGTGTGGAAATGAAATGGAATATTACAAGCTGCAAGGCTGAATAACCTGTGTATAGAAGCACCACTGGAGTACAGCTCCTGACAACAAAGCACAAGAAAGAAAAGGTGGCCTTGCTTTTTGGATGGAGTTTGGAACTTGAAAACCCACGTTTGGGTCTTGGTTTTGCTGAAAGATTTCTTCTCTAAGTCTGAGCAAGCTCCTCTGAGAGGCCATGTGGACACAGTCAAAAATGGAGCTGTTAGCCCTTTTCTACTTCTCAGATACAACACTGTTAAGGTTAGAGAGAGGCTTGAGCATCAGAGCAGCAAGACCAGAGGAAACCCAACACATTCAGGCAACCTATGTGTTCCAAAACTGAGTTAAAGCTCTTGGCTCTTAAGCAAACAAAGAGCAGGTAGACGAGGTACTTAAGGATATGGTTTAGTGGGTAGACAGGAACAGTTGGACATGATGATCTCAGAGGTCTTTTCCAACCGAGCGATTCTGTGATTCTGTGTGTGTGTGTGAAATGTTCTTGCTGGGCTGTTTCAGCAAAATGGAAACCCTTGGAGTGAAGCTGAGCTGGAACCAGTCAGAGAGGTGTGAAGAGAGTTTGTAAACATGTTCTCCCAGTTGTATTGCCATTTCTAGGGAGCCTAACAGAATGACTTGGGTAGCTGGCCATCATAAATATGTATGATTCATATTATAAAAGCACAACACTATACCATGCTAGCATTAGGAAACCCAAATTAGTTTCATATATTGCTTTAGGGAGACTTTGACTGAGATCTGGAGTTCAGCTCTGACACCCATATTTTAATAATGACTGTGAAACAATAGTCTCCAAAAATTATCTGAAATCTGGAAAACCTGCTTTAAAGTGAAAGGAATGTACGTTTCTTTTCCTACATTGTGACTCAATCCTATAGGATGCAGAGGGACACAAGGACAAGATCAGAAGGCACTTCAGTTAGTAGAGACACAGGCACAGCCTGGATGTTTACCACCTTCTTTCTCCTCCTCCTCCTCCTCCTCCTCCTCCTCCTCCTCCTCCTCCCTTCCCCACTACTTTGACCAATCTAGACTAGAGATGAAGTGCCCTGGTTTTGTTTTCTGTTTTTCTAGCAGGCTGGGTCAAGCATTTCACAGCTATAAAGCAGTCAGTTCTCTACCCCTTGAAACCACAGCACAGAGTTTAGTTGTCTTTGTAACAAATGTTTCTCAACTTGTGCATTGCAAAACCAGGGTAGATAGGGGAGGAGAAGGGAGTGAGGGGTCAGAAAGGCAATCAAGGGGGTTTGTGAGGCATTGAAATGTTATTACAATCCGAGGCCAAGAAAATCTTGCTCTTCTCCTCCCTGTACCACCTTCGTCTCCAAGGTCAAATATTCCTTGCCAAGATCTCAGAAAACCTGAGTACAAACACGTTAGAGAGACTTCACCATGTTATCACCAGCAGATTTTTCACTCTTATTTTTATGGGGAGTCACAAAAATGATTGACTTCTAGAAAGGGGTTGTGACCTAAGGAGGGTGAGAAACCTTGTACTTGCTGAACCAGGAATTAGAGGCTAACCTGAGTCCTAACTCAGTGAAATGCCATTAAATAAGCCATATAGCTAATACATCTCAAGTATTAATCCCATATTAAAGCATTCACATAACTTTTTAACAGGACTAAACACTAAGATGAAATTGCACAGGCAATTAAGTAATTTTCTGAATTGGAGTCTACTTGTTTATTGTTGGATGTTTGGAGGCTTTTTAAATTATGTACTCCATTCTTCATCAGACTAATGTGAATATATGGACAAAGCTCTCCTAAATATAAATGGAGCTAAAGGAAAGTATATTCCCCCATTTTCTAAGCAACTGAATTCAGAGAGAGTGGTATAAAAACTCATATATTCTAATTTAGTAAAAGTCTGCACATTCACAGACAGATGCTGCTTGGTGGCAGCATCCCATTCTGACTTCTAAGGAAGTCTTGGAAATAGGTGTCTAAAATACACCTGTCAGAACCCTGGATTTGTCATATCCAAATGGGACTGGAGGTCTCTGTCAGCTTCTAAGCATCATACTCAGGAGTAGCAAGTGAAGAAATGAAATGAATCTTTGCAGATTTTTGTCAGAATTTGGGTTTGTTTTTTTTTTTTTCCTCATGACCTTTTCTGTTTTGTTTTTTTTGTTTTATTTTGTTATAATGGTGTGATAATCCCTTTACTCTACAGTAGGTTTCTTACAGTTAAAACTGTAAGTCTGAAAAGAGGCATATTTTTACAAGGAGGAAAATGCAGCTTATTTTGTTTTCAATGTACACTTTGCATACCAGACATAGCAATGCATGTAATACATTTCTACCTATCTGCCACTGACAAGAATCCTTCAGAACTGGCTTCTCAGTCACCTCTGTGCTCATAGAGGTGCCCTATAGGTCCATTTCTTGACTTCCTGGAGAAACCATGAAGCTGGAGTCCTCTAAGAAAGAAAAACCAAAGCAGAAGAAGGTTCCTTCAAGACTAACAAATTAACGGGATGTAGAGACTTAATTGCAGGCCAGAAGCTGATTAGGTTTTATCCCCTGTTAATTCTTGATTGAAGTGTGCAAATGCAAAGCAAGGTATTAGTGGTCACCTCCTCCCCTTCTGAGAGAGGCAGTCTTTGTGCAGAGCACCCTTCTTCCTGGACAGATGCCTGTCTCTGGCAGGTCTCGATGAAGTCCTCAGGGGTCTTTCCACAGCTATGCAAGGAGCATAGTGGGTCATGCAATTCAACCCTGCAAGTGGCTCAAAGTGGAGGAGGTAGGAATCTTCAAAGGCTTTTTCTTCCTTACTTGCTGCTTCCCCTCCCCTAGGTGTCAGCTGAGAAAATTTTACATGCTGCTTTGTTATTCCTTTCGTGGAGGCTTAAAATAGCCTAAGGTGCTTGCATTCAAAGATGGCAAGAGCACTGTAGGAGCCTGTTGAATCCCTACCTCAAAGAGCCTAAAACAGTAACTTAAATCAATGTAGAGTAAGCCACTCCCAAGGTCCCCTTCCCCTTCTTCACCCACCTTTTTGCCCTGGAGCCAATCCAGTTCCCTAATCTTCCTGCTGGATCATTGCAACTGTAGAAGAAAGAGATGGGATGCCAGGCAAGGTAGGCATCACTTCTTCTATAGATGGACAGCTTTCAAAGAGGGAGGTGGGTGCACAGAAGACCACGGTGACATTTGTTGTGGCCTCTGCTTCAGCAGCCTTTGGCTTGCCTCAGGTTTGGGAAAATGTCACACCCTGGGACAGGAGGTGACAGCAGATTTGCTTCTCCCTCTGCTGAAACTAATAAAACAAGGATCTCTGTGTGTTTCCCAGTCTGCTGGTCCTTTTGCACAATTCCTTTAGGAGCCTGTGGCACCTGCTGCACATCTGTGGGGAGATGCACTGATATGATTGCCGGCAGTATTGTCTCCTGGGATGCTGCTCCATTTCGAGTGATTTGCACTTTAAAGAGCCAGGAGGCTTCTTGACTGTGATTATCTTCCTAAAATTATAATAACCAACAGTGCAAAGACAGGCAGAATGATTTCATTAGGGCAACACACACAGCAATTTCTAGCTGCATCCAGCAACCTGGTAAGACTATCAGATACTGCTCCAGTATCTGGAGATGCCAGTGATACATGAATGTGAGAACTCAGCCCAGCTCTTATCTCCCCAGTTTCCCTGAACAGATATAGCAAAGCAGGCCTCCCTTGTCCCACCTGTAAGTTATACCTATCCCCTTCCCCTCCCAGCCAAACATGTAAAATGGATGCTAAGTCATCCTTTTTGCACGTTGTGACCCTCTGGGAGAGCAGCTTTGGGCAGATGCCAGAAAACACAGACTAGCTGCTGGGTGAATTTGCTCGTAAAACTTAGCAGCACATTATCTCTGTGGTATTTACTATTAAATGTGTGACTCTCCAGGTGAACATGGACCGAATCCAGGCCCTTTATCTTCTGTGCTGGAGGTAATTTTCAAAGAAGGGCTGTCAAGAGTGTCAACCTCACTGGCAGTCTTTAAAAGCCTGGGATGGAGACAAGGGCAGGAAGAGATCTAGTGTAACAGGAATGCTCAGTAAGTAGAAGAAAGGTTCCCATATGCCAGATCGAGTATTGCAAACACTAGCATTTGGTTTTTTTGGCAGAAACAGGCTGCACAATAAAGGAAAGCAGGTGACTATTTCTTCTGATTCAATCCATAGGTTGTACCTGGAGCCTGAGGAGAACAAGCTGGTGCCACTGTCTTTGCTCCATCTCATGGATTACTACATGCTGGAAAAGGAAACGGGAAAGGTTTGCCTTAGGGTCATTCTCACCTCAGATACTGATGTTCCTGTATGGAAAAACTTCAGCCATGAAGAAGTGCCCAGCTTTGCCCCTCAAGGGCAAGAGAAGAAATATCAATAGAGACTGGTGATTAAGACCGGGGTGTCTGACATCCAGCAGCAGTGGGAACTGCCCAGTAAAACTCATTTCCGAGAAATTAAATAACACTCTGCCAACAAAAAGGAACATGACCACTGAAATGGGATTTAACACTGAGGAGCAAATCAGCCAGTTACAAGCACCTTGTAAACAACCAATTGGAGTGAGCAAAACCAATGGGGGAATTTCTTTTTGCCTAGGGAAATTTGACCGCAACCTTTAATAATGTCTTCACATTTCACAAGTGCTAATAACAACTTGTGTTCACGTAATGCCTTTCATCCTGGAGGAACCCAAAGTGCTTTACAAGTGACTTAGCAAACTATACAACAATATTCACCCCCTCATCCCCCTCGAGGTTGAAAACCAACTGCAGTTGGCAAGGTTTTCCTTTTGGTTTCCAATATTCCCTGACTATTTGTCTAAGGCATTGCTGTTATTTCTTTATTTTGTTTTAACAGCAAACCTGATAGCATGGGAAGAAAAGGCAGCTTTTTTTTTCAAGGACAGCTGCATGAACATAATCAATTTTGGGGGTCAAGATAGAAAAAGAGAAGTTTCATATCATCCAAACACAAAAATGTCAGTTTTGCTTTCCAAAAGGGGAAAAAAATCCAAAAAACCCCAGTTGAAGAAAACACAGAATGTTTCATTTGATGTGAAATAAACCCTTTTTTAATGTTTTCTGAAGACTGAAGTTGACTCAGTTGTAAAACAAATCAGATTTAAGTTGGCAAGTAGAAATGAAACATTTTTACTTTCAAAATGTAATTTTTCTTTTGGACACAACTTTAAGAAAATAAGGAAATCCATCTCACCTGGTGTTTTTCTTTGCCAGGAACTCACAGCAGTGCCTAGGAACAGCTTAAGAAGAGGACAAGTACCCCAGTTCCTGCTGTCCTTTCTTCATTGCCTATGTGAACAGCAGCAGAACCTTGAACAGCCCAAGATGGGTTTTTCCTACATTAATTCATTCAGGTCAACTCTCCTCGGTGCTGTGTAAATTTTATCATTCACAGCATCCTGTGGCCACCAGTTACATAGTTTCTGCATTGTGTGCAGAAGTACCTTGTTTTGATTGTTTTAATTTGCCTCTTGGCAATTCACAAGAAGCAGAAGACATTCAATGAAAGGGTGCACAATCACTCCTTATTCACCACCACCATGCCAGTAACAGCTTTTCTCTTTCCACATGGAAGAACCTTGGTGTGCATGGTCTCTGGTCCTGCAGAGGTGCTAAGCAGTTGCTTTTGCTCCCTCCTTGCTCCTGGGAAACTACAGTTTTGTAGTAAGCTGAACTATATAACCAAATGTGTACAAAGGATTCTGGGGCTGCACATATTCTGTTCATGCAGCCTAGGCCAACCTTCCCACACCACTACAATGGCTCAGGCTCATTGACAACATAGACATAGTGCCTTATTTGACTTCCTACATTAGCAAACACATTCTTTTGGGGATCATGGATATGATGAAGGACTACAGAAGACATGCACCTCGGAGAATATACTATAGCATCCAAAAGGTACCACATGCCTACGTACAGGCACATGATTTGATCTCTGGTAGTTTCACCTTAGTATAATATCTGAGTGTGTCCAAGATGCCCACATTTTGTCCTCCTTCTACAAACAGAACTAATGAAATCCTTCAGGTGAATTCCTGTGGTGAACTTACAAGAGGCTGCAATACACCTTGAAGGGCTTTTTGGATCACCAGTGACTGAGCTCAAGAGAGGCTTCTGGAGCAGAGCTGATGAAAGGTAACTGACTAGGTAACTGAAAGGTAACTCCCTATAAAATGAAAAGGTAAATCCTGTCCCGATTCCTGCTTTAAAAAAAAATAAATATTAAACTCAAAGGTGTTGAGAAACACACTGAGCAGGGTGCGAAGAAAAAACAGCGCATTCATTCAGCATTTACAAGCAGCTGGGCTTAAGCTGAATGTGCTTTTGCTGTATTCTTTGTGTAATGGTATATTATAAAAATGTTATTAGAAGGCCAAATTTAGGCATAGCAGGAGGAGAAGAGGGGAAAAAAAATCCTGAAACCTTGAAAGATAAATTGGCCTCTTTTGGAATGAGATTTTAAGTCTCCCCTTGCACATTGCTCTGAAGTTTTGAATCTTTTCTTCTACTGATTTGGCAGTTTAGAGCAACAGGAGAAAGAAAAACAAAACAAAAACCTCACCCACCTTAATTCCTTTGAATGCGTCATTCTCTTACATCCTTTGCTGAGCTTAGTCCACTCAGGCAGATCTCAGTTACAGGGCAGTTGGAGCATAGGGGTAGAGGGCCTGGTGCTGGAAGAGGGTCTCCAAAAAAGATCTTCCTCTGACTTTGTTCATGTTTTATATCAACACAGAGTAAGTGAGAAGAGATTCAGTTTTAAAGGGGACCACCAATATGAAATGTAAACTAAGACCACAGAAAGAAAACATGCATAAATACTGCAGAAACTGCTGCAAAACAATTAGAGGATCTTTTTTTGCCTCAATCACAACTCTTTTGCTTCAAGTCTGATGTAGAGATGAAGGAAGGTCTATTGGTTAAAGCTTTAGATGGCAAATTAAGACACCTGGCCTTGTTTTCACAGATGACAAATATTCAAAAGGTGCATCAGCAGCTAAGGTGGTTAGAGGCTTAAACACAAATCTTAAGACATTGGGTAACCAGTGGAAATACAAAATTACAGGTAACTCCAAGAAATCTGAGTTTAATTTCACTGTTCTCTGTATTTACCTGTCTTAACAGTAACAATTATGCTAATCTATTACATTCAGCTGCAAAATGTGTTAAGCTAACTTTTCAAAAAATGCTACATTTTAGAAATTAGTAAATCTACCATGCACAAGCTTAAACCTGATCTAGTTACAAAGCATGGAGTTACTCAGAACTTCTGTTTCCTTTAAGCTTTTGTCTTAGTAGCAAAAAAAGGCTTTGGTGGGTGTTTCAAGTTGACTTGTTAATTGAATTAAGTCTGTCTTCTTTGAACTTCTGTGACTTGAGGAAAAACAGATCATGATTTTTTTTCCCCCCTGAAGTTAGGAACAGAGTCGGATGGATCGCCTGGGGTACCAAGTCCTGTCTCCACAACGGCAGCAGCTCTTCAATAGCTTTTTCATTTAGAAGGACTACAAATCTACATCTTATGTTCCCACACAGTGGAGGCTGCAGGAGGCTGCCAATACCCAGCAAAGTGGAGGCTGTAGGAAAAGCTGGGAAGCTGCCACAACAGTTAACAGAAGCCATGAAGGACATTGCAAATATCCTGTTCTGAAAAAGACATTTGTTGTATAATACTCAGAAAATAGACTTTGTCCCTTTCTACACAAGAATACAAATGCAAATTTGAGCCAGGGAAAAATTCACCTCTGTCCCCAGTCCCAGCAACTTGATTAACTGTAAATATCTGGGCCAGACACACCCGAAACACAACTAGACTAATATAGAGCACTTACGTGTGCCCAGGAGTGTTCTCTGGCACTAAAATCAACCGGCACTGAATGACTGGCATGTGGCCTCTCTGACCCCCAAAACAGGCTGGCAACCTGAAAACTGCCTCCTGCAAAAGGTTTCTAGATCGGTCTCTGAACCTCAGCTGGAAATAAATCTTGGAAAGGAGTAGTCAGAATGAACAAAATGCTGACAGGGACCATGTATGGTGTTACTCTGTTTAGCAGTGTAGGACTATTAACAATCACATTCCAGTGCCTGAAAATATTTCCAACCATTCTTCACTTTTCTGGTATAGCTGTAGTCTAGAACAACTCTTGGAAAGCTTTTAATGGACTTAATTGTGCACCTAATTTAATTTTGTGTACCTTACTAGTACACTTTTTTTCATGAAACCTGCTCACTAACAGTGCTTGAAGTGGGAGCTCTAAGCTGTCATAACTCAGTATATAGATTTTGTGGCAGTGCTTGTGTGTGGCCCATAGGATTAGCCACCTAACAGAAACATGAACAATCATAACAAGTTTTCACCCAGTGGCTATTCTGCAATATTTGTGTAAAATTTCACTGACCCATAAAATGTTTCTCAGTAAGTAAAATTAATACCTTTGAATATGCAGGAAGTAGACCCCAAACAGATTTAAAGAAAAATTCAAAAACTAAGTTATTCAGGCACCTCTATCTAGTAAACACCAACCAGTTCTATGTGATTTGACTAATATCAAATACTTAACATGGCTCAAATGAGACAAATATGAACTTGGCACTCCTTGTACAGTTATTAGTCCCACACTTTTTAAGACTTCAGCAAAGTAATTTTCTGTGCTCTGCTCTGTTTGTCTTATCTTCACTTTGACTCAGAGACTTCGTTGCCTTCAGACTTTTAGTATATACAGCAATTAGCAAAGGAGAGTTCTTGCCTAGAGACTTCAGACATTGTCAGAATACCAATAGCAATAGCTGCCAAAATGCCTGGAGGTTTCAGGATGGGAGTTCACTGAGAAATGAAACAAATAGTCTGGTGGGTGCCAGATCGAAATAAACGACATCTGATTTCTTCCAGGTGCATGTCCTCCACCACTAAATCCTCCTGCTAAACCCTATTTGTCCCCTTTCTTCTCCCTCTTCCAAGCCTCCAGAGTATCTTCGCATAAAACATACTCTTCAGTTAAATTTCTGACTATGAAATAGATTATTTCTGTGACCCAGGGAAAATTATGGGACTCTATGTGAATTTATCTGTTTCTCAGTTGCAAAGTAGAAGTAATAAATGCTGATACGACCCATAGGAAGATCCTTGGGTCACATGACCTTTAGCATTGGGCTTGTCTCTTATGAACCTGTGTACGCAAGCTGCCAGAACAATCAGTACTGCAATTATAATGATAACATCTAGGGTTATAATAAACTTTGTTTTAAATCTGGGAAGGAGCTTTGCTTTGTGACTCTAACTCTGCTGGACCTATCTTCACCTGAGCTTCAGTCTGAGGTCTTGCTGATGCCCTGTAACACATGCACTACATCAATGTTCTTCATGACCACCCAGGAGGCACTGAGTTATCGTTCAATAGTAGTTCCAATTTAATTGAAGTGTATTTAGATCTAGATGTCTTGGCGTCTATCTTCAGGACACTTTACAAACATTGCACTCCATACCATTTCTTTGAGAAAATTGTTCTGGAAAGTGATAGAAATCCAGGAGTCTTTACTACTGAGATCTGCACACTCTTCCTAACTTCATATTAGTAGGGGGGAGAAAAAGGTGAAAATATGACTGGAAAATGAAAGGTAATAAAAGTGAAAGAAGGCAAAACAAAAATAACAAAAATTTCCTTTACATTGATCTAGAAACCAAGCAATCTTGGGAAGCTTCAATAATATATACACTTTGTTTTCAAAGACCTTCTAACAGAGTATGGAGTGAGACAGATTTATTTTGTTTAGTCTGGAGGAAAAAGAAAATGCTAAAGTCAATATATGCCAATGGAACAAGCCTGTCATCATCATAACAACATGATTCCCAGAGAGCACAGCTGATCACATCTTTTCTGCTTAAAATAAATAACCTACTGTACTTTAGGCTTTGACAAAAGAGGTTCAATAGTAAAGGATTTCACCCATTTAAAGATTCATTTTCAAAGGCTCTCCACAAATTTTCCCAGCTTTGTCTGAGAAAAACTTAACTGGGAAAGCTTGTCCTGGGCTTATGGTCCAGTGATGACACAGCAGTGCACAAACAGTAAAAATCAATTTAATATAACAGTAGAGACAAAAATAATATCTGCTTGTAACCTGCTATACAGTTTATCACTTTGCCCAGATTATCTAGTTTGACATAAGAGGTACCACTACTATCCTCCTCTGGTTCTGGTAAAGCTCTGTAATAAAGAAGGCTGGAGTCTGATGATTTGAGAGGCATACACTGCTTATGACACACAGAAACAGTACAATGGCTTTGCGACTGCTGAATGAGGACTTCGGTTTTCCTTTGCCTTTTTTTTAGCCTTTCTCAAGATCACAAAAACATTTTGCAGCCCCTTTTAGGACTGAATAGCCCTCTCTGTTCTCTATGACAAACTGGGGTGGTTCCACATCAGTCCTTATGGCTGTCACATAAGACCTTGTCACCGTTGATGGCTAGCTCCTCCTGCGTGCTAACAGGACACCACACACATAAAACAGTGGTCTTTGAAATGTGAATGGCACTGTAGAGGACTACAGTAATGACATGGACCCCTCCCTTGGCTTTCTGCACCAGTCTTTTACCAGCAGACACTACTGAGGTGCAGGCTCGGCTAGAACTTATTTGCTACGGTGCAGCCTCACATAGGCTGAGCAGTCAGTTTTGCCTCATATAAGAGAGCTGTTTATTATATCTGGTTATAATTTTCCATTAGAACTGTTTGTTGTTCCCTCTGTGAGAAAACAGAGGGTTTACCTCAATAGAGAACTCGATTGTGAAAGAATCATTTGCTTTCTGTAGAGAATACCAACTTGTGTCGATCACTGTAAGCCTGCCATAAGGACATTTTCAGTGGACAGACACAACTTCCAACCAAAACAAAATATTTCCACATTAAATGAAGCATTTCATTTCCTTTCATTGGCTTTATTAAATATTCAGCCACTGCCTCTTCAGCTGCTATGGTGTCTTATGAAAATTGTGGTCTGAGAGCTTCACACCCACCTCTTCCCTTTCCAACAGACTGTCCAGCGAGGCCATCACCCGGTGCACCTATGGCCGGGGCTGTACCAAAAAAAAGGAGTGCATGCACCCAGAGAGAGACAGGGTGTTGATAAAGAGCCTCACCTTGAGAAAGGCTGAGTCCAGTTTCTAAAATATTGCAGATTTTGTGGATACATCCCAACACGCTACTGATGTAAGCTTATCAGAGCAAAGATGGGGCGAAGGTTCTAGCTTGTTATCTGCAAATGTCTAAGCTGCTCAGCAATAGAGTAGAGATGGAAATCTCTTAGGGGAAGCTTCAAACAGGTTACCTTCACACCACAAAGATGTCACAGTTTGTTGCTCTGTCTGAAAAACTGGAAGAGTAAAAGGGAAACTGATGCTGAAAACTAGAGGAAAAAAACTGTTTCTGGCAAGATGTTCACAACTTCACAATCCAAGTATCTTTTTCTTCTTTCGACAAATGCCAAGCCTGTGGCACTTACCATTGGTGGGTGCTGCTTTCTTACAATGCACTACTGATTAGATGGTAATAAAATGAGTGATGACATGTACCTCTTTACTGAATGGTTCGATTAGGGTGTCCCCTACCACAGCTCTCCCACAAAGAAAGAG
>NW_010169508.1:15941-24601 GCF_000695765.1 Mesitornis unicolor
CCAAGGGTTTGACTCTATTTTTCAGGCTTACAGGAGGGTTCCTTCTCTGAAAGCAAAAATCTGCTCTCTTCCCTGAAAAAATAATCCCCCCTTCTCTGAGCCAATTCTGCTGATTTTTGGCTCAGTGCCTCGTTCCATTTGGAAGCCATATTGCAGTGTGAGCAAGGAAACAGCCAATAAACAGGGGCTCTGGTATTTGCTTTTCTGCAAGTCCCAGGCAAGACCCATAGCTCAAGAACAAGGTACAGGATCCCAGAAACATCTGCTTTCTTTGCAAAGCTTGATTTTTAAAAAATTTTATTTTTTGCTTCCTTGTACCTCCCGCCCCTATAAGCACCTTTGTGCTGGGAGGGAGCTCCAGAGGGAATGGGGGGAGGAAGGGGAGCTCTCAACTATATAAGCAGAGCAGAATGGAAACTGAACTCTGCAATCTCTAGATAATTATGCTTGGCACCTGAAGGCTGGGGCAGTAATCCTTACATTTCTTTCACACTCCATTGATGGATGGCGTGCTGGGGGTGTAAAGTCTACTTCCCTTTTCCCATCGCTGTCCAAGTGCTGGAACTGCAGGATGGGCTTTTGTAAGCTCAGTCCCTCTTACCAGATGTTGCTGCGCTTTTTTTGCCCTTTTTATTTTTTTGGGTTAATATTAGCATATGGCTTTAAACTGAAGTGCCACAACACGGGCTGCATCCTAAGCATCATGCATACATTGACCTGGCAAAGAGCAGCTAAGATTAGGAATGTTTTAGGAGCCTGAAGAGGTTTCTTGCGTTCGATAAGTTCTGGTTTACTGAGCTGTTGTCAGAGTTTTTAAGGCACTTATGTGAGTGTGTCTATTTATATACATTTTATCTACACACATATGAGTACCTAGACATAGCCTGTAAAAAACAGGGCTTGGTGAAGGCTTCCTCACTGTCAGTTTTGAAGTCAGGACTGAACTGACTTTTAAAATGTATTTCATATGCCTATTCCAGTTCAAACAACAAACAATTTTAGAGAACTCTTGACTTGTGCAAGAGACACATAGATTATACGATCAATCACAAAGGTCTCTTCTGGCTCTGCACTTTATGATTCTAAGAAAATATATATCTGTACATCTATAAATACATATGTGTATGTATATATATTTATGTAAAAGCCTTACATATGAAAGTACACCATTTGCAAGGTGGTTTGGGCTTCACTACATTCTCTTGATAAGTAGAAATTTCTAATCAATCTAGTTTTAGGACAAGGTACACTAAGGCCACTAAGATGGTTGTTTTTTGTATAAATAAATTAGATTTTCTATAAGGAACATTGCAGGGATGAGACCTTGAAAGCAGCAAATACACAGAGCAGTCATTGATGCTGAACATGAAGTGACAGAACACTTGCCCACACCATGTCAAATTACAGCCATGACACTGGCAACTCATATTAATCTAAACATTAAAAGCAGCATCCCTACCCACTCCAGAATTTCATTTGATGTTGTCAATGCGCTGGACATTTGTCCTGCTGACTGATAAACTTACCTGCTGAATTGTTTCTGAACCTGTCCTGTGCAAGAGGCCACAGTATTACAGGGTGGATTTCCGATGTGCAGAAATGAACCGACATGCTGGAAGTAGAATTCACGAAAGTATTCACGAGTATTCAAAAAGTATTCACGAAATTACATTTTTCACTTCAGCCTAAATGAGCTTTTGAACTCAGGTTTCAAGCACTACTTTATTATTATTATTTCTCAAAATAAATTCTGGGGGTTTTAAGAGGAAAAAAGAAAGAATTTCCACACAGCATTTTTTTTCTGTTTTGGTCTACAGTTTCCAGCTTTTCCAGTGAAAAAGTCAAGTTCCGATATTTTAAAATATATATTTATAAATACTTACACACATGCATATAAAATCCCATACATCTACATGCATATATATATTTTTCAATTTAGTAACTGTTTTTTCCTCATAGCCAGACCAACTAAAACTGTGAGACTATTTACCAATCTTAAAAGGATAATCTTTATTTTATTTTTTTAAGCAAGTAAAGAGGATTCACATGATTTTTTGAAAGAAGCACATGGACAAAGAATACATGGAGTGAAGTTTTACAGACAACTAAACCAATGATTTATACCCAAAACCCAGAAGCTCCTTCTCTGATAGGAAGCAGGAACATTTACTGAAAATGTTAGCTAGCTGTATTCAAGGTACAAACACTTAAAACACTACATTGGTAATAAATAAACAAAATAAATCAAAGTCACAATGCATTGCTTTGAGAAAACTTAGACTAAATTAAAACAAAATACATTCTGAATCAAAAACCCATGAGGTACAGGAAGCCAAATGACAAGGGAGAATCCCAGCATACTTTCCCCTCAAAAGTGTCCTGACATTGCTGTTCCTCTTTGGACATCACCACTAAGGTGAAGCTCTGTGCCAGCGCAGGGCTCTGAAGCTGAAGGAATACAGTTTCTTATCTGATTAGAGATGAGCCCCCTGAAGAACACCTCTCTCACTTCAAATGTGTGCCCCAAATTGGAAGAATGTTACAACTGAAGCTGTATCTCTGAACATGCAGCCTTAGGTAGACATTCTCAAGACCTTCAAATGGTAGGAAAGATGGACATCAACCCTTTGTGAGATGTTTTGCTATGTTCTCCATCTCACGGTTATGTCTGGAGAACGAAGTCAGATTGGCTTTCCTAGCTGGTTTTCAACCAATTCCCAGTTGCTTATGTTAACTATCAATCCTTCCTTCTAGAAACCCAATGTTTATAGTATTATTTTCCTGATGAAATATTTGCTGCTTTTGGATTATAATTATAGCTGGTCAGAAACCAGAATTTCCTTTCCTTAGTATACTCTGGCATTTGAAAGAGGAAAGTTTGTTTTCCAAATTTGAATAGAAGGCCAACATTGTGAAATTTCTTGTGAAAAGAGCACACTAAAAATTTCAACAGGGGACTATTGAAAGTTTTCATTATCATAATATCAAAGTACATTGTCCAGTAAATGAAAGCACATGTTAATGAAGTAAAAATAAAAGTTGTGTTTCAGATTAATAATTTGATTCATTTAGACATTCAAATAAATATGTTTGATTATGCCGAATTAAATAAAAGCTCACATTAATGCTTTATACAAACAAAGTGAAAGGGTACAACCCAATGAAAAGCAGTTATCAAATTGTCATTTATAACCACCCCAATGGAAAGCACCATCTTTTTTTCCCATGGAAATTTGCTTTATGAGCAATCCTTTCCCCTAGATTGATTGGAACGTGAAGATCATGTCTTTCTGAATTTCTCAAGGCACACTGGATTAGCCTCAGTGCACATCATCTCTTGCCAGGTGGAAAGGACATAAGAAACATGAAGTTATTGCAGAGGAGGTAGAAGAAAGGAACATCTGGAAAAGAGGACACAATTCCACAGGAAATCTGGCTTCAATAGTTCTGCTGCTCATGCTACAACTTATTACTTCTGGAGATATTGGCTTAGCATGAGAAGCACTGGCTGGGGTGTTCTGCTCCTCTAAGAGATGATGAAGAGGGTAAGAACAGTTATCTTCAAGGCTAACACATGAAGTTGGCATGCCAGTAAAGTAGGAAGGTTGAAGGAGACCTGGAAACTGCATTAATGCAGCCTTGGGCAGGAAATGTAGCCTTCATGATGTGACTGTCCTGTGCTCTGGTAAGTTCTAGCCAGTTTAAGCGTCCTCTGGAGGCAACCAAGAAACTCAAAGTTTTATGAGTACCCAGGCACTAACATCAAATTTAGACCCTAGTTGTTTTGGGGGATGAGAGATCTTTTGTCACCCAGAATATAATTGGATTAAAAACTATGGTTCTGAGATCGTGTGCACATTCTTACTCTGATTGCAGTAAGGGTAAGCCTGATGTTATCTGTCAAAGATACAAGGACAGCTAGTGCATTTTCTCTGTTTACTAATACCACTGCCAGTATTTCCTTTGGAAGACTCTGCTGACCAGCAAATTGCACTGTTGGGAAGTTGTCCTCAAATCTCCCAGTTCACAGAAGGCGCACAATCCACTTGTATATGTGTATTTTGCTGCTTTGTGCCAGCAGGCTTGTGCTGACACTCGATACAGCTCAAATCTGTGCAGCTTTGAAGGTAAATAGCTCTGTTCCTTTCACTGCCCACTGGCACAGTTGGTGTCTGGAGAATTGCTGTAGATCACACAGAACTGGACCAAGCTTAAGTGGCTACAGCACATCAAGGGTTTAAAAGCTTCCTGCTCACAAGCCACCAAAAATCAAAGTTGAAGAGAAAAAAGGAATGATTTAAAGCATACGCTTCAGGTCAGCTTATGGGCTGGGACTAGTCCCAGATACCACCTCCTCCTCATCCTCCTGACCAGTCAACATTTTTGTGCATGTGGAGCATATGTAACTCATCCTCAGAGCCCCAGAAACATGGCTAGACCTCAATATCCAATGTGCTCCTGCATTTTGAAGTGGGATGCATTGAAGTGAGCCAACAGCTCCACAGACAGCTCCCTCGCTGGATCAGTAGGTTTGATGGAAAGTTTAGCTCGTAGAAGGGGCCGAGTTTTTCCATGTGGAGGTGTTACAGACAGATGTCAGGTAACTACCAAGGGGATGTGAGGGAAGAGGCTGGGAAATAAATCACAGTGTCTTCTGGTCCACTATAAGCCTTGAGCAACCCCAGTGACTTTGCCTGACTGCTGAGGAGTTCATCCAGAGTGATGAGCACAACTGAAATCGCATCCTGAGCTTTAATGGCAGAAATGAAACACCTTTTACCCTAACCAGGAAGGGAGATAGAAAATACATCGGCATATTATTTCCTTATGACTGTATTTTCCCTTTTTTTTTTTTTTTTTTTTTTTGCATTCCTGACATTTTCACCTCAAAACATCACGTTTTATTAATGCTTTGCTTCTTCCTCCTTTTGTCAGTTGTCACAGGAAAGAGATCTTGTAAGGGCCTGATCAGAACAAAGTAAATACTGTTCCACTCACGCTGAAGGTGCGTATGTATGTGTCGATCTCCCTGTTATCAAGCAGGCTGCGGGAGGAAACTCTGCTAATCATCGTGACTTGTAGCATCAAGTGCAAGGTGGGCAGGCTGCCTGGTGGGCTGAGCTGCACCTGTGTGCACAGGCGCGTACGTGTATGTGTGTGTGCTCGCATGCACACATTTCTTTGCCTGCTTATGATCACGTCGCAAGCTGCCATGCAGAAGATCCTACACATTCCAGAAAAGTACAGGCTGTTTCCAAACATCCACCAAGGAATAAAAAAAAATTAATTACATCCCCTCTTCCCTGCTTCCCAAACCAGGGAAAGACTGTCCTGTTAAACTGAACCCAGACCTTAGTGTAAAGAGGAGTCACTGCCTGGGCTGCTGTGCTGAGCTCAGTAAATATCTCAGTGTATCCACTCAGCTGCTGGTGTTATATCTGTACCAAACCTTCATCTTTTTAAATAAATTCTGATTGAAAGTGAAAATAGCAAAAACATGTACAGGGCTGAGCAAAGAACTGTTAAGGAAAGTTCACACTGGAGAGCTGGGGACAGATGAAGATGAAGTGCCCTTACACTGGCAAGCAAGTTTTCACAACATTTTCATTCATGCTCATTTGACCTACCTGAGCTACCAAATTAGGAGCATGATTGTCCCATGATTGTCCCAGACTCCTTCTCCAGGCTAAAAGAGAAGAGAGGCATTTGCACAGTATGACCGAGCCTATGTTGGAGCTGAAATCTTCATTTGGATCTACCAGTCTTCCTCTCACAGATGTTGATGAAAGTTGCCCTTGGTGTGTCACTGAGTTAAAGGGAGGCTCCACTTTGCCTCATCGCTTTTGAATGTCACATAATTAGAGGAAAGGCCCAAGGCCAGATTCAAATTAGTCTTGTAGACCAGCATATTCCCTTTGGCTGTACTTTCCGCTGTTATCTCTTTGCAAGTGGAAGCAGATTTCAGAACTATCTAAGCCAGCTTCTCACATGATGCAGCACACCAGTGATGTGGAATCACAAATTGTTGCAATTTGTTCATTTCCTCAGTACACACCAGCCCTGTTTCCTGGAACAGCAGTTGTAACAAGCTGTATGTGAGCACGTAATTCACTGTAGCAGGGTCTACAAGTATGAGAAATGTTCCCTCTTTCCACCACAGTAGTGTTCAGTCATCTTTTAAAATAGCCCAACCAATACCTCATCCACCACTTATCTCCAGAGACTGTTCTGCAGCCTGGCACCTCTTGCTGTTAAGAAATGATGCAACGTGAATGTCCCTTTCCAAAATAACTTTCTCCACATAGTGCCCCATCCCAGGTTCAATTTTTCTTTAATTCCCTGCAAGTATTTGGTTAATGCACATCACCAGGGACTGCCCTGGATCTTCAAAACCTGGCTCTGAACACTGCCTCAATATCAGAGATGTGTCCGTTCCACTTGCTATAGAAGAAAGATCCAGATCTGACCAAGAGTGCAGGATAGGTGCAATTTTCAAGGCTAGCTCAAAAATTTGACACAAACTCCATAATCTCTTCAAATGCCTCTCCAAGGTCTGCAGTGCAAAAGCACAAAAATATTTGCCTGTAGGATACTATTCTAAGCTCATCTTTTAAATGGTTCTCAGTATGGTGGCAAAGTTGGAAGAGTTCATGTAGCTTTCAATTAAAGCAGCTTCTTTCCTGGATTTTTTTTTTCTTTTGGCAGAGACCAGGGACCATCTACAAAATAATAGTAATGGCCTGAGTCAACAGTGGATCCCTCAGTGAATTTTAAGTCATGCTCAATGAAAGCTTTTGCCTGGGTCAGTATGTGGTGGAAAATGATAGACCCTAACACAGATATGCTGGTAGTCCCACAGTAACAGTTCTAAATGTACACAGATGCTGCTCTGTTCAAAAGGACAGTGTGTTTTTCATTTTCCAACATTTGGCAAAGGAAATCGTGTAGTGGTTATGGATTGGGTGACTATCACTCCGGTCAGCAAGGCAGGTATGATTTATTTATCAGCTCTCCAGCTTTCCACAGAGAGTAAGGGGGAGGGGGAGGCTTGGAGGAGGCTGCAGTGGGAGAAGAAGAGGAGAGTGGGGGAAGGGGATAGGGAAAAGCAAGATTTATCTCCAGATGGGAATGCTGAGACAAGGGTGGGAGCTGCAGCAGGGAAAGACCATCCACAATGAGGGCTATTCATCAACTTTTGCAGCAACACAGCTCTGAAATGTAAAGGGCTAGAAAGTATTCCTTTCAGCTCCATCCCTGAGAGGGCTTGGTGTTCCAGCAAGGAAGCAGCTACACACTGGTAGCTGCACAGTTTGGGGCTCAAGTATCTCGTATTGCAATTGCATCTGGCTTTGAGGATCACAGAGAGGCTTTTTTTTCCTTTCTGCAACTCCTTGTACATCAGTAAAAAAGTACATTAAGCATCTCTTTCATCATCTATCTCTGAGCAAGGTGGGCTTCAGCAAGAGCAACAGAGTAATGAAATAAAAGCACAGGAGGTACAAAGGGTGCATGGTACTTAAATCTGTAGGATCACAGAAACACAGAACAATTTAAGCTCAAAGCGACCTTAGGAGGGCTCTGTTCCAACACTCTGCTCAAAGCTGGGTCTGTCATGATATCTCCCTTGCTTTAGTATCATATACATTGTTCCCAGCATGACAAATTACCTCATTTTCTGATGTCTTGGGTCAATTTGGCTGTTTGTTATCACTGGAGGAAAATTTGACCTCCTACCTTTGAGGATTCAGAACTTTCTTAAAAAAAAAAATCATAGAAAGAATTGCAATGCAAGTAAACCAAACTGAAATAACATAGACATTAGTATTTATCTTGAGTAAAACTTAAAGTTTTCAGAGGAAGACACAATTCATCTGGAAATTCTCCTAATTTATAGTCACTGTCACCATGTGTATTTGCGATGCAGGAACCTGTGGGTGCAGAGATCTGTGATGATATAAATTGCCAGGGTTTCTCTCATTTCAATGGGAAGAGGCCAGTTTTATAAACAGCCTAACATCAGGTCCAAGTTTTCTTTTTCTCCTGTTGTTCATGTAATTAATTTATAATCTGGCCAGGCTAGCAAGAAAGCAATGGCTTCCAAAGAAAACAGTAAGTGACACAGAACAATGACCCGTCTCTTGGAGAGCTCAGAGGCTTATCATGTCTTCTAACACCCAAGTGCCAGTATCTATTTTTAATCAAAATCATGCCCTGCTTGCATAGGCTAGGATTTCCCTGCCCATGCAGTGACACAGTAAACGGATGAGTTGGGTGGAGTGCTGGAGATTTCTTTGATCCCATACTATACTGCTTAGTAACCTTGACACCTCCTTTGCAAACAACCGATTTTACCCTTCAACAAGAAAATCCTGCCTGTGCTCCTACTAAATTCTCTCTTTAAATCATTCCTCAGTTTATTTCATCCTATTTCTACATCCATTAAAGGCCAAAATCTCCAGGTAGGCCAAAATCTTACATGAACACTTACAAGGTTTCCTGCTAACACGGGTGGAAGCAATGCATCGTCTGATGTGTCCAGGGTACTGTAGCCATGCAGTTCCTACCATTTAGTTTGGGGCAGCTCCCACCTCTACTACCTTTTTAATGCAAACAGAAGAGATCTTGCTCACAAGTATCCTTCTGCAGACCCACAGGAATGC
>NW_010169508.1:24632-50649 GCF_000695765.1 Mesitornis unicolor
TTACATAGACTATAAAACCTTTTTTTTTTTATTTCTAATTTTCTCTAATATTTTCTTATTTCCTTTGGTTCAGTCTGAACCCCCAAACTGGATGCAATGTTCCAGTATAATTTCTACTATGATAATACCACTTCCTCCTTTTCCTTAGCACTTGCTTCTATTTATCTCCTTCAGAGCCTAAGCTATTTGGCCACAAAGACTCTTAACACAGATATGCTGGTAGCATACCTCTGATGATCTCTCAGAGCCACCACTTTCTAGGATGCAATCTCCTTGGCCAGATATATTTTCTCCCTGTGACCAATGCTTTGGTTTCCCTGTTTCAGCTAATGACAAAGTCCTATTTCCTGAAAGTATTGTGTGATTCAACCCCAAAACCTCAGTTCAGTTAGAACAGCCAAGACATGCATTTCTCTCTAAGCATGATAAATTTTGTGAGTCTGTTACTATGTTTAAAGGCTTTTGTGACTTTCAGTATGATATGATATTGTCAGACTAGGTCTACATGTTGGTAAAGATCTCTTTGAGGAAAGGTGAAAAGGAAAATAACAGAAAGACTGGCTGAAAAGAGCCTTTTGATGGCAGGATGGCTGAAAGGGGTTTATGTTTCTCAGCTTTATCTCATAATGCACTAATGGATCCAAGGTTAGGCATGTAGGCTAAGCTACTCAGCCAGGCTCCCCGAGAAGTCAAAGGAAGGGATTATTCTCTCAATATAATCACTCATCCCAGCCTGAAACAGGTAGGTTTATTTGTCCTACTGAGATACCCCATAGACTAGAAAGAGATTAATTACCCAGAGTACAAGTCTGGGGACAGGACTCTTCCCTTAACAGAGACGGTTTCCTTGCTCTTCTGTCTGTCCATGCCAACCTAGAAAGACCAGCTGCCCTGCCTCAACTCCGTAGGCTCAGTGCATTGATTCACAGTGTTACAAAACTTGGGTAGCACAGAGATGACGTTGCACAAAATCTCGAAAGCCTCTGACAGGGGAACAGGGGAGTGTCCTGGGAGCCAGAGTAAAATCCTCATTAGATGTGTAGTCAAGACTCCCCAAAATGCTCCCATAAAGCCTGTCAAATCAAATCTCAATAACTTGGAATAAAAGGCTTCAGTTGAATACATCTGGAGAGCACTATGCTGTGACTCAGACCTTGGAGGTAACGCACTTGTCCAGGGCAGTGACCCCAACAGAAGAGGAGGTGAAAGAGAAAAAGTCACAGAAAGTGCACATGGCCACCTTATAACCTTACCTACTGGTTACGGATTGCTCATGCGAATGCTTTCACAGACAATGACAGCAAATGGCTATCTGTCATTGAAGAAATGGCCATTGCTTATCCAGATATGGATGAAGTAGGTTGATCAGAACAAAAGCTAGTTAAATATCAGCAACTTAACCACTTTTAGTATTGTCTAGTTCTTGGACAAGCTTTTTTAGCATCACAATAAGGCATTTGTAGGAAGAATACAAAAATCCAGTATGTGTATCTCCCATGGTGGGCTCTGATTTTAAGCAATGTTTGGTCATCGTTTGAGTGTTTTGCAAGATGTGATTTAGAAGTATTTCATTTCTATGCTGTGTATAAGCAGAGTACATATGGAATTTTCTCTCCCAAAAACTCTCAAGATTTTTAATTTTTTTCCCTCCCACTCTAAACAAGGACAAAGCCAAAAATCTCATGTTCAAAAAACATTTTTTAAGAAGTATTCACGTTGCATCGGATGAAACATTTCAAAGTTGGTTCTATTCCAATTTTAAACCTTGTTTTTCTCTTAATATATAAGAACAGCTTAGCCAGAGAGTAGTTCTGAACCAAAAAAACTCCCACCTTGTTTTCATTTAAAAAATTTTGAAATGGGATGTTTCAACAAATCTCAAAAGCATTTTTCACTTTCAAATGCAGAGCATGGTCAAAACCAGCTCCTTCCTCCAAAACTCATTAATTTGGATGAATCTACAAATTCCAATGGTGATCAATGCTTTTTAGGAAATTCTCTGAGCAGCTTTTCCTGAGCTCGCAAAAAAGCTTAAAAATATTACAACAGTTCCTCTCTCTCTTTACTCAAAACAGAGCCCAGCACAAGCCTACATATGTAGTTTGGGTCTCAAGCTCAACTGTTATGTTAATTCACAGCAATTTTTGTTTAAAAGCGCATTCTAGCTGCTGAACACAATGTAATGATGGTGCCTCCTGCAGTGGCACCTCAGCTTGAGTCTTCCTGTGGCGTCGCTTCTCTTGGGTTTGCTCGTGAAGGCCGTGCATTCAGCAGTAGTGTGGGAAGGGATGAGCGCTGGTTTTTCTGTCTCTGGAGAGCTGCATATGGTGCTACTAGGTCACAAATTCACTGAATGGTCTCTAGTTAATCCCCATCTGCATTTTGCCCTTACAAAATTATAATTCAGTTAGTTTCCCTGAAGGCTGAACCTCCTGATTCCCAAAGAACCCCCATAAGGGGCCCCAAATGAGGCTGAAGATAGACTGATTTGGGCAAACCCAAATGAAATACCTTGCTCTTGGTATCTGTAAGGCTGTGTATTTCCCTGTAAATGCTTTCGATACCTCAGTGCATTATGCATAGGGATAAATGAATATGAAATCTAATCAGGTCATGGTATTTCCAGCATCCAGGTACTAGAATGCAAGGAAAAAGCTGACTCCCCCAGTTCAGTGGATAACACTCAGAGAAGTTCATTTAAGTATGAACTCTAAATATTTTAAACACAGAAAACAGAAGTTTAAAAGCAGTTGTGTGCTGCCACCCTTTATCTGAAATGAGAACTCAAGTCCCACAGGAGCATTTTGGCAGATTGGACTAGGAGATGTTTTAATCTTGGCTGTGGATCAGAAGTCACGCTGATAATGACCCAAGGAAGCATCCATTTCTTTTAATCTTTTATAGGGCAACTAATGTCTAATAACATGAGGGCCCATGATGCACTCGTGAAATGAGGCCGTAACTCTGTAGGGAACCCTACTGACTTAATGTTTTCCTGTCCTCAGAGCTCCATACACTGCAGCTCATGCTACCAGCAGACTTTGCTCAAGGTAGCAGTGAAAACTTGGAGGGACAAGGAGCAGGCTCCAACTGCAAGCACATGAGAGGCTCCTCCACTGATGATCACCTGGTTTGTCTCCATCTATCCCACCCGTCTTTTCCAAATGGAAAATAAGTAGTAATAGCAGTCCTTAGTAGCCCTTTAGGACTCTTCCAGATATCTCTTGAAAAGGAAAGGAGGTTAAATTTCAACCCAAACCATTCTAATTTTCCATGAATTCCAGAGTTGTAGGCATTCTGTAGATTCTTGGCTGGACATTGATAACAGCTGATCTTCTGCCTGATCTCTGTAAGAGGCAGGGACTTGAGCCACAGCCTTTCACGTAGGCACAGTGCCTGTAGCCCCAGCTGCTTTAGCAGTATGCTGGCATCAAGATAAAAAACCAATGTCAGGCTTAGTGCCATGCACTTTTCCCTTTTAAATTCTACCTGCGGATGAGCAAGAAACTTCAGGGGGCATCCAGCTGAAGCTGGCAACTGCATCAAGAAAGTAAATAATGGAAAGCAGTTGGAAAATTAGAGAGGACTGCAGTTTCAAATGGGTCACTTCAGGTTCAAGCAAGACCTTGTGATGGATCTGAACAGATAATAAATCTGATGGAAGCTGATCCCCAGACTGTCACTGAAAAACTGTTAATAACTTTCCAGGTCATGCTAAGTGATCTGCAGATTCACGGGATCCTGTTGCCTTTAGTATGCAGAGAGAAGTTTGAAAAGACGGTTCATGACAGGCCAAATGAAACTTCGAGCGTTAACAAGGATTCCTGGCCAGCAGCTGGGAAGCTGGAATCATGTGGCTTTCCACTGAGGCACTTAGTGATCATTTCTGAATCCTGTATTAGCTTCATTAAAAACTGATCAATTAAGAAGCTTATTGGGAAAACAAGCAAACAAACAAAATACCCACACTATTCTTGGGAAGCTGAAGATATTAATTCTAGCCATTGGTGGTGATAATTTCCACGTGTTTTCTGCAGCACCAGGAGAAATGAAAATCCAGTCTCCGCATGTGAAGGGCATGAAAGGGTCAAGGAAATAAAGGAATTACTTAGGGTAGCCCAGGGGAGCAGAGCTCCTAGTGAAAAGGTGAAGCTAAGAAGTGGAATCTGTGGCTTAAATATTATCATAGTGCTTCTTGATATGTATTTGAGCTTTAAATGGTCTCCCAGGAGATAAGAGGAGATCTTGAATGCTTGGAACATTTAAGTTAGATTGGACTAAATTCCTAAAAAATGTTTGGCAAGGACTTAGCCGTCAAAGGAGATAGATGAGCTAATTAGGTTCTTTACCATCTCCAACTACCATGCCTTTGTGTGTTGCCAGCACTGTGTGACCTTAGAAAGGAAAGTGTGGGACATATCTGTGGTGATGTACTATACATAGTGTTGTATTTCCATGCAAAGCATCAGGACCTCTGGCACTGAGCTGGATACAAAAAAAAAGGATACTTAAAATAACATACTTAAGAATAGCAAGACGAACCTTTTTCAAAGGGAGCTGATGCAACTATAATTCCTCGATCACCACCATGTCCAATTTCTGAAATATCATTAAAAAAATAGCAACACATTTTCACCCTGTTGTCTACTACTGGTTAACAGAATGATCCCAGCACATAACCACTTGGTAGCCTAAGAAAATACGGAAACACTTCACATGCAATATCTCACTGTTGGTCCCTTGCTGTTTGTGTCACAACACACTTCACATGATAAATCATCTTGCTTGAAGTGGGTCACTTACCAAAAAGATTCCTCTGCCCTCCTCCTGCCTTGATATGTTTGTTCTTAAATTTCCAAATGGATCCAGGATTGAAACAAACAGAGTTTAAAGTGTGGTTATGGCTGCGATTAGAAAAAATTACTATCTCCAAAAAGTGTCACTGCATGACTTCTGATTTATTTCTTCTCAATTGTTTCCAGTCCCAATCTTCTCGGCTTGTATATCAAAAAGGAGGATGTTCTCATCTCCTAATATCTCAAAAAAACTGACTCTTTGTCCATCTTGCCTTATTACTAGTGCAGAAGAGGCATGAGAGTATTGCCATTTTACTTTTCCTGTAATATTTTGTTACTGTTTTTGAACACGGATTTTACAGATTTTAATCTCAATTTGCTCAGTCTAAATCCAGAACTGAACCCACCACTTGAATATCTCTGAACTCTCATGTGGATGAATCCATCCCAAAGAACAGGCTGTTAAAGCTGAAACTAATTCAAGACCAAGCTTAGGGCAGGAAACAAATAATAGCTGCTGCTTGCAGACTCCATGCTGACTTTCTGCACCTGAAACTTAATACTGACCAATAAACAACTCATTAGGAACAACTTGGACAGCTGGGTTGCAAGTTTCTTATAGCAGTAAACATTAGTAACGGTTTCAACTATCAATAATTGTACAGGAGATGCAAGCTTTTGGCAGAAAACAACCTGGTGTTAGTTATTCATTCCTGCACCATATATCAGATGGATTGCCACAAAGCAATATACCTGGATACAAAGGCTTCATCATTTTTGAAATTTCAAATTAAAGAAGTTCATGGTTAAGCCATTATCTTCTGGGAAAAACTAGTATAAAGCAGCCATCGATCTGAACAGCTTGGAATGAAAATTATGACCATCGCTTCAGAAATGCTGGTGATTTCTCAAGCACCAATGGGACATGTAATTTCTTTGAGCCACTGCTACACGTTAGGGTCAATTAGATGCTCTGAGGGAAAGGAGCCTTCAGGTCTTGAAGAAAAGATGATGTTCGCAAAATTATTAGGTTGGCACTGGTCTTTTTCTGTTCCCTAGTATGTAATTATTGCCTATGAGATGTTAGAGTCTTATCAGTCGCAGCATGCAAGTTAAATTAAGATTTTATACTTGTCTATTATGTGACACACCAGGAAACTCTTCTGGAGCCACCATTTTTGGTATACAGTAGAATTATGGATTTTAGCTTTCCATCACAAATTTCTAGGGTACTTTGTAAGTCTCCCTGGAGAACTGGGGCTGAGGAACCAGACATGTAGCCTCAGAAAGTAGTTACAGTTGGAAAATCTCTCCTCCAGACAGTTCTTGTCTCAATGATCTCCTTTTGCCATCACAACCATAGCAATGCTACCAGCAGAAGATGAAAGATGTCTGACAACTTTGTTCCCCTGTAACCACAGAGCTCTCTACCGTAAGGACAACTTTCATGTGGAAGAGACACGGAACCTTTTCCGGGAATGTGTCCAACACTTTGAAACCAATCCTCACAAGAAGGGAGAACCCTCCCAAACCTCACCACCTTCAGGTCCATTTGCACATCAAGTGATTTCCTTCTTGCCTCCTGCAGTGCAAACGCACAGAAATGGATGCGTATTTATTTACGCCTTCCCCAACTAAGATGTTCCACTACTCCCATCTCTCCTTCTGCTCTTTGCAATGCTTAATCATAACTGGAAAATGTGCCAGCACTTACGAACATTATCATGAGTATAAGAATAAAGAGTAGACAACAGGAATATGTTTTCTTAGCCTCATTGATGGTAGGAGTATGGAGAGAGAGAGAAAGCAGAAAGAAGGGAGGGAAGGAAGCAAACTTTATGGCATATCAATCCATGAATGAAAAAACCTGAAAAGTAGCCACTGAAGACCTAATCTGGTGCAGCAGATTTACACACAGATCAAGCACCAAGCACTCAAAACTGACACTACCATGAAAGCTGAGACGGGCAAGTTTGGTAATTTTCAATAAACCACAACCCTAAAGCAGAAAAGGGCCCCTTCATCCTTCAACAAAGAATAGAAGTAAAATCAGAAGGGTAAATCAAGTCTTTGGAAATCAAGGATGAAAAGTAAAGCTTTTTATTTTATTTCTTTTTTTAACTGGGTCATATTCTACAGGAGCAAAAGGTCCTTGGGTGATAAGAAGATAGTGTGTTGGGTCTGAAACCTTGGAAAATGTAGTAGTTTGGGATTAAATCAGCACCTACTCTTCTCCTGACTGAAGAAATACAGATGCCTTCCACAATTACTTGTTCTGGTGAAATTTTCAGCTATGTGGGACAGCCTGACTGCCTTCATTGTCTTTTTTTTTTTTCCTTTCTTGTCTATGGAGTGTTTGACAGCTTATTTTACCATTTGAAAAAAACAATCCAGACACTTTGTGCACCTACAGTCCAGTCCCTGGATACCTGTGACCTGCTCACCCTGGCTACAGTCTATTCTCAATTTCACAGCTAAGCAGTGTCTTCTATTTTCCTCCCCTCACAGATTTTCCAAGAGGATCATCAGAGCATTGACAGCAGTAACCTTTCAGCAAATACTTGCCCACGGACATGTGAAACTCCTGCTAGCTATGACAATCCTGGCTCGAAGCAGGACTGCTAGCACACACTGTGGGGAAACTCATCTGGGATCACCAACATTCAAAGGGATTTTAGTCCTGCCAGACTCACTTAAGGTCAGAGCCAGACTGAAAGAACCACATCAGGCTTCCTGGTTTCTGTTCTCCACCCAGCTCTGCATGTATCCTCATCAGTCCAGCATATACCTGGATTTTCTTTTTAATTCATTTTTCTCTGGATGGGTACAGCTCTACCTCATGCCATTAAAAATTGCTTCCCATTGGCAAACTTTCCCTCCATCAGCACCAGAGCCAGCAAGAGGGTGTCGTACCTCAGGCCCACGATCTGAGCAGGCTGTAATCAATGGCAGGGCAGGGGGGAGCGGCTGGTACAGGCAGGAGCTGACTGAGCTGCCCTTATCCTAAGGAGCTGAGAGCCAGGACGCTGCAGATAGGAGCCAGGGAAGTGCTAAGTGACTGTGCAGCTGAGAGAGAACAGGCCCTGCCTTATCCTGAAGTGGGAAGTTCAACCAGAAGGGATTTTGCTGTTTCAAATTACAGGCTGGTGGCTCCAGGCAAATGTGGAGGGGACTGCCACATCCTGAAATAGCAGCAGCAGCAAGGGCAGTATGTTCAGATCGGGAGCATTAGGGTGACATTTAGGAGTGTGGGTTGCTGCAAGATGGCCTTTGTGTGCTGAGGTCACAGCCCATCAAGATGCTGCTCATCACTGCCTGGCCCTTTTCTCCATCCTCTCTCCACCTTCACCACGCAAGAGGAAAGCATGCAGGGGCCGAGCCCCTTTACATCAAGAACCAAGTCAAATCTTGCGGTCAGGAGCCCTTCCCTCCTAACCACTCCCCTTTTCTCACTGAACGCAAAGCCTTTGGCTACATGGGAGCTTAAACATTTTATTGCCACCCTGATCACTTACAAAAACACAGCGACTGGCCCTAATGCTTTAATCCTCCCATTGTCTTTAAAAGCTTTTTATATCGTCACCAATAAAGATTGCCTGTCTCAAGGGTTTTCCTGCTTCTCTAGCTGGGTTGTGGCAGTGGGGTGAGGGTAGAGGAAGGGGAGTATGGGGAAGGGAAGAGGGCTGGATCATCGCCAGGCTTTAAAAGGCTGCTTAAGCATTTTTCTGTGGCTTGCAGGGTTTTACTCAGCAAAGTCTCCCAAGCCACAGAATGTGCCCCTACTTGTATAACATTACAAAGTCAAGATGATTAGAGTGTAAGCCTCAGCCCTCTGGAAGCTGTCGTTTTGTCTCTGGGGTGTAACAATACATTATTCCTCCTTGTCTAGTTCTTATCTCATTAATGCACTTGTGTTATTTCTGCTCTCCCTCCCTTCCCCACTCGTGTACACACACCTCTCTCTCCTGTGCTTCTGTTAATGGAACAAGTGTGTGTCTTTAATCCTCTCCAAAGCTCGAGACTGTAACAGGGTGTGTGTGTGCATTGTACATACATGTTGGAGGGAAGCCTTCCCTCTCCTCTATCTGCCTTCCCTGCTCAGCTTTGGCACACTATCATACCCTACTACTTGCAAACACCCCCAGAACCCCAGGTCTGCACCCCACTGGCTAGTGCCAGGCTCCAACCTTGCCTGTCCACAGTGCATAGATCTACAAAGGCCCCAACAGTACATTTCATTTGTTCTTTCCCATCTTTATGCCTCTTTCTCAAAATATATCCCCATCCTGCCATACTAGGACTTGCCTCCATCTTGCAGTTTGTTCCTCTGACCTGGAGGGCAGGAAATCCCTGTTATGACTGTGGCTACCAGAGAGGACCAAGGGGAACCAGGCTAATGGAGGTGTGTTTTCACGCACGTGAGAGTCGCTTGCGAAGATTTGGAAACAGGACGTTTTGTCCAGATAGGAGTCACTGGAATGGGTCAGGAATACTCCACAAAGACACTGGTCTAGGGAAATGGGTCCAGTTGAACTGGAAAAAAAAATCTTTGAAGTTTCAGAGAAGCTAAGCACTATGGCTAAAAGAAATCCCAGGATGTAAGAGAGGGAGGAAATTCACTTTGGAGTTAAAACAAAAGGAGGAGTGAGGGAATCCAGGCTCCACTTTTAGCTCTCCCAATGGCTTTTCTTATATCTTTGTGAACATCGTATCCTGCCGAATATGATGCTGAGCAATACCCAACATGTAGTTCCCTGGTTTGTGCTTACTTCCCATCTATCTATAGAATATCTTAACCCTTGCCTTCTGCTTCAACCATGAACTCCTTGGGGCATGGTCTGGCTTTTTTTCCTTTAGCATTTCTACAGCATCTAACACACAGTGGTACATGGCTTAGCACCTCCTTGGCACTGTACGAATTCTAACCAGTTGCTGTGATAAATAGCGCTGCAGCAAAACAACAGAGGTTAGGATCTAAATTTTCCTCACTAAACTGGAAAAAGAAATGGCAGAGCCCATCTGCCAGCGGGCAGTGACGTATGGATGTCAGTGGAGTTTGCTGACTGGGTAAAATGCTCCAGCATCACTTACTAGAAGCGCTGGGAGTCGCAGCATTCACAGACTACAAAGAGATAGTAGATCATGCTGCTGTTCTCACTGCAGTTCCTCCCAGATGCTCCCTCTGATCTTTAGTGGTGGCGTCCCTCTTATTTGACTCCCAGAACGTCCAGGGCTCAGTGTGGGGCCTGCAAACAAGGCTTTGATTGGTATCATTAACATTTCTGAGGAAGCGCTGCTGATTCCTGGCAATATACCCCGCAGAGCACCTCAGCAGGGAGAGAAAAAGGGACAGGATGGCATTTTCATTCTGCAGGCATGCAGGAGAGGACAGATTGAGGATGTTTGTGAGAGACAAGCTTTAAAATGCATGGTAGGAACACGCTGCAGAGCAAGAAAGTGAAAAAATTTGTCGCCCAATGAAAAAGCGAAATTTGATCAGAGTTAGCCAAAGGAATCTGTCCCACAAAGTGCCTTCCTGGGGCTGCTCAGTGCTCTCTCTGTAGTAACTGAACACCATTGGCAGGAATCTCCTCAGAGTCTCTCTCTTCCTCTTCCAGGAACTATTACCCCCTTCCTGATTTCATTAGAAATTACAGTATTTATTTTGTACTGACTAGAGAGGAGGGAGGAGAGGAAGAAGAAACACTCTGGTTTTACCCACTAAGCAAAAGAAGATTATTTTTTCTCTCTTTTCCCTTCCACTCTCCTAAAAGTTAACCCTCAAAGTTTCTGCATTTCCCTCCTCTTCCTCCAGTCAGCAATGGCGGTGGTTGCAGTCTGGGCTAGGGGCACACTGTAAGCCCAAGCAGACAAAGACATCTCAGAGCCTGCTCTGTTTTGCTGCTTCTTCTCCTGTAAGACCTTTGGGACAGGTTTTAATAGCACACCAGTGTCACGAAGACTCAATAAAAAAAGGAGGACGCATTTTATTGAAGTTATTTCCCTTGGCTTCAATGGATGGCCATGGTCTAATATTCTCATTTTGCACAGAGACCGATTTCTATGCAAAGCACGCAAAAACTGTTAAGTTCAGTGTTTTGAATTATAGCAACGTATAATCATGTTGCACAAGGGAAAATGGTGCAGAGAAGGATGCAAGATAAAAACAAAAGCATGAAACAGGTCCTCAGTACCAGCTTAAAGAAAAGGAACAGTTTTTTCTTCTCCTCCGTAAAATCTCTGTAAACTGTGATGCTGGTTTTAATATTATTCTCATATTCATAAAGGTGAGAGTTCACAAAACCCAGAATAACTCTGGATGATCACATCTGGTTTTAAAGGTAATTAATGTTTTCAGACAGGCAATTAACACTACAGTTATTGTAATGTTTGCACATAGTCAAATGTTCAGCACAGGTAGAGAGAGTATGTTAAATTTTGGTTTTCTTTTAGCATTCATGGAAAAATAGATCTTGTGATTTTCAAATATTTGACTTTTGAATGTTTGTAAATACTTGAGTTGAATATATCACTTGGGAGCAAAAATATTCCTGGTACTAACTTATGCTATAGCGCTTGCCATGGACAGATCTCAGAGGGCTTTACAAAGGAGGTGAAGAACAGGACCCTGATTTCCCAGATGGGGAAACTGAGGCCAGGAGAAGGGACACAATCATCCCAAGTATGTGTAGGCCTTAGTAGTGTTAGGAATAAAGTCATTATTTTTGAGGGCTGGGTATGTGTTTTACTCATGATCTCGTTATGCTGAGGCTGTCTCCAGCAGCTTCACAGTGAAAAACAATTCCCCACCTGGAAGTCTCATTGCAATTCCCAGCATTTCCTCACTTCTCTGTTGAGAGAAACCCTGAAATCTCAGCTGTAGATCCTGACCCACAAAGCCCCTCCTGCCAGCCTGCAATGGTTACAGGCCTGAAAGCAACTTGCGTCATCAATGGTTTAATGCAATTAGTAGCTGTTCTGCTGAATTGTTATATATGTTTGTTATTGTTTAATCCAGAATCTGAGCACTGGGAAGAAGGGTGGAAGCTGTGCGACCACAAAAGATAGTTCAAACCAAAGGGGACACTGGGGCCTGTGCATGTACCTTACTGGTCTAAATACTTGTCCAGACACTGTGTATTGTGGTATTCAAGCTGAAGGCAGGTGACTCAGGCCTAGAAAAAGTTTGTTTGCAAAAAGGAACACAGCCACACAAAAGTATGATGCAAATGTCAGCTGATAACATCATCTGCGTTTGCACAAGGAAAGAAAGCTCTTAAGCTTTTTCATCAAAGCAAGCAAACAAACATATAAATAAGTTTCTCAGGAAAGACCACAAAAGTCCACTGGGCACAAAAGCTTTTGCACCAAGCATTCAAACCTGTGATCAACACAAGTCCTCCCAGAAACCTGTTGTGTGCATGTCTGCGTGTGTGTGTGCATGTGTGTGCGTGTGTGTGTGTGTGTGTGTGTGTGTGTGTTTGGTTGCTTAGACAATAAAGGACAGATTTCCTTACAGAGAAGGGTGATGCTGAGCTATGCTAATCGGCATCATCTGGTGAGCCTACCCTCTCTTGCCATTTGAATGAAATCCCAGTGGATTCACCAAGTGCTGTCCTCCATGCTGGACAGTCTGGTTTCAAACTGGTCGCCTTGCTGCAGCCCAAATTCTTCTTGGCAGCCAGTTGCAGATCTTGCCAAGAATCCTCTCTTCCTTCATTGCATTTTCCCCTAGCTATAAAATGAAAATCTCAGAAGGTCAAGGCGGGGGATTATTTGCAGCAGGACTGAGCAAAATGTTTCAGGCTCTTTGCTAACTACACTTCAGCAGTGGGGCAGGACTAGAGTTTGCAATTAGCAGTGCTTGAAGCATCACATAATGTTGCCCTATCTTTGAAGCAGGTATAGAAAGTGATTTTTGCTTGTTGCACAGGCAGCAGCGGAAGCTGCAGCCTCTTGCCTGCTGTAAAATACATCTTTCTTCCTGGATGTTTTAAAGACTGCCCCAGCTTCTCAGTGCATATGCATGGCACTTACTCAGCTGCATAATGCCCTTCTGTTCACAGGAGAGACCAGTAATAAGGCACAGGGCCTTAATTAACCACTTGTTGGATGCCAGAGTTAATCCCCTTGCAAGGCAGTTACATGAAACCCAGACCTTCTGGGATCAGTAAGCAACACTTAGTCCTTCTTCGACAGAGGGAGAGGCATATTTTGCCAGCCTGCCCTGCTGACATCTGTTTGAGACCCATATCCAGCTTCAAGGAAGGCCAAAATGGAGGGTAGGTGTAGGATAGCTTAACTCTCCCCTCATGCTCCCCTGTGAGCAGAGGGAGAGCAGTATGTGCCATGGGGGCTCATCACAGCATGGGGACATAGCATGTCTGAGAGGAGACGGTAAATGCACATGGATGGCATCTTCTCCCTCTCCTTTCCTCCTTTGTGCTCCTTCCTCCTCACTCCGGGCAGACTTTGTATCCTCATTCCCTTCTATTTTCCTGCTGGAAGCTGCTGGCTTATGTGCAGGGAGAAACTCTTTAGGGTGAGGACAGCTGCTCCCCTGCCAGGACAAGGGGAGCTTGCTCCACAAGTGAGGCCACTGAGCACTGTGCTGATCTAAATCCCAGGGATAAATAATACTTTTCTGCATCCAGAAGACAAAGAATGGGACAAACCAAGGCTGCACTGATAGCGCACCTCATGAGCAGAATTGTCCTAAAAGTTCTTACTTGGACTGTTCATGTCCAAGCTCATGTCTTGGACTGCAGACATGCAAGAGTCACCCTCCCTTGCCACGCTTCTGCAGAAACGTGGATAAACTGTGCAGGAGTCACGGCAAGCCTGATGATATTTGACTGTATTTTGGGTACATCTTTGTCATTACTCTAATCACAAAAGTTATGATGTGGGCAGCAACACAGGAAAACCCTGTGCAATTACAGACAGTGCTGGGGTTTATCAAGCCTCCCTCTGACGCACACACGCGAGTACAGGCTGAATTTGTCACTCCTTTGACCCCAAAACTGTGATGGCAAATTGCAAAGACAGAATCCAGTGAGAAGGTATTGCCTATCTGTTCTGGGTCAGGAAAAGTGACAGGATGGGGTTGGTTAAAAGGAAAGATTTCTTGGGCTGGCTCCTTCTGAAGAAAATCACCTTCTCTGGCCCACTGAAGGGCTGGGAGGAAGTGCCTCTAGGAGAGCAGGTTGACAAATTTTGTCAATTATGAGAGAAAGAAGCTTTTCCAGCCTAGAATGGGACAGACAGGGACACAGCAGCCCTAAAGGCCCTCTTTTTTTCCCCAGAGTGGGGGGGCTTATGTTTGCCAAAGTTATATTGCTCAACCCTTTCCCACCCCAGGGGTGGGGTTCAGGGTTGTGACAGTGACTTTCTGTTGTGCCACCTGGTGAACTGAGTTGACACAAGACAGCGAGGAAACCACCACACCAGCAAAAGGGACAAGTATGGACAGTCTTCAGTCCTGGGCTTACTTAAGAGTCTGGAAATAGCCTTCATGCTTCAAGAGCTGCCTTGAGGCAACAGGTCACCTTCACAAGTGCTAAAACCTCTCTCAGCTTCAGCATGCACCCAGGCCAAGCCAGCTTCAAAACAAATGAGCCACAGAGACAGAAGTTTCTCCCTTGACCCCAGAGAGGAGCTCTTCTTATCCATCAAGTGGAAAAACACTGGCTTGCCTTTCACCTGAATCTCGGAAATCAATCTGGAATTTGCAGCAGAACTGGGTATATCCCTTTGTTTTCCTTTTTTAACTTGTGTCACGGGATAATGCCAGCTTTTCCCTCAAAGGAAGGAAGCCCTTCAAATCAAAATGAAGGATGCAAATCTCCTGGCAATGGGTGCAAGCCCTCCTTTCTAGAATCTTTCCAAGGGGTGACACGAGGGAGAAAGTGAATGAGAAGCAGATGGCAGAAGACGTGTCCCAGAGGAACGGTGGATATTTCTGTTGTGACCCACTAGGGGAAGGTTTGGAAGCGCTGACACTTTTATGGCATTCTGGTTTATTATGCAGAGCATTTTTTTCTTGTTAGTTATATTTTGGCTTCTCCGGGCAACATATTTCTAAAGGCAAGAGACAAGTACCCTGTGTGCCCATCTGCAACAACAGAGGCACAGATAGCTGGCAAGGACTGAGCTGGACATTACCTGGCCTAAACCTCTCTCAACAGAGAAAGTATCAGTCTTATGCTAGTAAAAAATCACAAAAACGAGGGCCCAAAACCCTCCATTTTCACAGCATGGGCATGTCTATGATAGAAGTCTGGCATGCCCACATGCTGCCTGCAGTCTTGCTCTTCTAATAGAAGCAAGACAGAAGAGGTAACCATGTTCTTGTTAAACACTGCCAGACTATCCTTTCATCATTGGATGTGGAATTTAACTCAGTTTTCTCTCTGACTGGTTATGGGACCCTTCATGAACCAAAAGTCATCTTTCTACACATTTGCAGAGGACTTTCCCAGGACTTTGACTACTTTCTTATGGCTTTTCTCAGCCCACTCCAAGGACAGCCCTAAACCATTTATCTGAAGACATCCAACAAGCAGTTGTCCTCCTCTTCTTCAGATTATTACAGGGGAAAAAAAAGCCTAAACCAAAACTATATATATGTTTGGCCTCTCTTCCCTTAATCTCTTTTAGTGCAACCTGCAACCCCTATATCTGGACTAGGAGTTTAGGTCTGGGGTGACTGCTGTGTGGGGATGCTCTTTACCTGAAGTCATGAATGCTATTAAAACCCTACATAGGATATTGATGTCAGAAATGCAGACATGAGAAGAGAGCTGTGCAAAAAAGCCCTCAGATTTTAGGGTGCAGGGCACTTCAGGAACACAGCACAGCAGTAAAGAGGTCTGGGCAGAGGAAGAGCCTTGCCATAACTCTCACAGCCAGCATCTGCCAGTGACTTTGCCAATTCATCAAAATAGCCAGATGAAAGCCAGGGACTAACCTTACTGTATGTGGAGATTTAACACCTCTGTGAAGAGAATGAAATAAACATAACTGCTGCCTTTCAAAGCTGTTCTGGTTTTTCTCCTTACAAAGATGATAAGGCCTCCAGGATACCAGAAAGGATACTTACTTAAACGTTTCTTTCAAATACAAAGAGTTTCGCATAACATAGACAACTGCATAAAAGGTAGAAGGACAGGCTAACTTTCTAATCATCCTCTTTGCCCACAGGATATTTTGGCTTGGCTGCACACCCCAATCAGATCCTGCATAGTTTCCATTTAGGTAAATGTGGAGTTACTAGCAAAGAACTCAATCCTTTCACTGTTGTCATCAGCAGCTACCAAGACCTAGCAATGTGGACATGCTACCCACCTCCTCTGGTGCCGTGCAGGAGACAAACTCTCTGGGAAGGACTCTTCAGGATGTCAGTTGTTGCAGGCTCAACACCCCATGGAGAAACTGTGGAACTGGGTGGGCATCATATTCTCAGGGGACAAATTCACAAAGAGACAGGCAAAGAGCAAGTGCATCAGGAATGTGTGTCTTATCAAGAGCATTGAACCATCTGCTTTTCTCAGTACTCAAATGATAAGCCTGGATCTCATGTCATTCAAAGTCTTTCCTATTTCTTGAGAGCTGTCAGCAGTGGATTACAGCAGTATTTTAACCAATTTGTGCAAAAGAGAAGGAGAAGGAGAAGGAGAAGGAGAAGGAGAAGGAGAAGGAGAAGGAGAAGGAGAAGGAGAAGGAGAAGAGGAAAAAGCCAACAAAGTTTCCTCCACTGCCAAATTGCAAAATGTTTCTACTCTTAGGTTTCAACTACTGAATATAGACACCAGGTTTCTATGATTTTCAAACTAAATCAACTCTGGAATAAAGCAGAGCCAGGTGTAGAGGTTCCACATGGGTAGCTGATGGCACCTGACAGACTTACTGAGGCCTTCTCCATTCTGCAGTCCATGCTCCTTTCCTCCAAAGTCACTGAAAGCAGCTCTAAGTTCAGGACCTTTCCGTTCCCACCCTGATGACCCAGCGCCTTTCTAACATGAAAGTCTTATCTAAAAGCATACGCAGCCCTCAAGAATATTTACCTTCACTGCTGCTGCTTCCTATTTCTGTGGGATCCTTGTCTGTTCAAGGCCCTCCCAAGAGCTGTCAGAAAGGCACCTTGGTATCTTTTGAGAACAACCATAATAAATAAGATCTGTAAATAAATAGTCTTCAGGGCTGGACTGCATCTACCAGTCAGTTACTGTAGGGTCAGCCAGTTATATTTTTTGTTATTATATTTGACAAAGAACACAACCACTAACACGTTGCTTTTGTGTTGGCTACCTGCGTGGGGGTTTTAGTGCTCTCTGATGAAGAACAACGTGAACTTTGAAAAAAGATATAGCTATAGCAAAACATGCTTGTGGGATACAGTGAACCTTTCCAACCTTTCCACCATTCCTTTCCCAAGGAGAAATGTTGCTGACCTGATTGAACACGAAATCCAGTCCCCAAGAGCCAAGCAGGACAGAGCAAACACTGAAATTGCATAACATGAAAAATACAGAATTATACAGGAACCAGGATGTGAACACGAGGGAAAAAGTGCCAGAGGATATGTATCTCTAGTCCATTAAATATAGTTTATTTGAAAGTATTTTACATTTTATTAAAGTAAAGCAGACAGGATATAAGCACTATAAACTTTCCCCTGAAAGTGAGCATTGCTGGCATTCCACTTGCTTAAATTATTACTTTTTCAAGGGCTGACTAATCCTTGCTCCTCTTAGTTAAGAGAGGAAATGGTATGTTGGGTGTTTTACTTCCCAAGCCAAAGCTTCTGCAAGACTGGCTCAGTCTTTCACTGCTTTTTTTCCATTTGGGAATCTATCTCTGTGTCCCTGGCACATGACTACATTTTCTTTCATAGGCAATATCTCTTGCTTGAAGTCTTTTCTGACAAGTCACATTTTGTGTGAGATGCATGATTAAAGAGAACAGCTTTTACATTTTACTAGGAAAAGTTAATTGGAACTTACTTGTCTCCAATGGACTGGAAGGAAGAAAAATTCCCTTAAAAAGGAATTTGCAATTTTAGATGAAAAATGAACAGGTCAACAAGCAGAGAAGATGGAATAGCAAGGAATATGAGTATTTTTTCATTAGGAAATGACCTGTTGTAATTTATTTTAATTACTTTTTTACAAGGTAAAGCATTGAAATAGTGCTAATATTACTTAAGACTATTGGGTGTCTTTATATAGAATGTGCAGTACTGCATTTTCAAAGATTCTTATATAGTTACTTCAATATTTCAGAAGTCAATAAATTGCAGAAGTTGCATTTTACAAATCATCTGAGGTTTTAATAATTTGCATAAATCCAGGACAATTTACTTAAATTGTTTCTGAAATTCTGACAGGATGGGAAGTGCATTCCTGACAACTTTACCTGCAAAGTTCAGCTCAGCATTGACTCTGAACCTGGACCCAACCAAAGCATTACTCATACTCCAGACCCCAGTTTGGTCTTTCTGTCCCATCATTGCATCCAATGGCATTGTTGAAAACTCTTCAGGTGAATTCTGCACAGAAGCAAAAAAACTGCCACCGGTCACTGCTGTGCTGATAAGGTTTTTCTCCTGTAGGTTGACACTTTGGTCTCCTTTTCCTCTTTACCAGGCAACCTATTCATGTGAAAGGTGATGGAGGGTGAATTCCACCTTCACCTCCACTCTCTGCTGGCACAGGCACTAAGGCTTGGGTTCAAACATCAGGTGGAGGGTGCAGGTGTGGGGACAGGCAGAGGGAGCAAGGTGCAGAAGAAAGGAGGGGGAGGAAAGGAGAGAGGTCCGTTCTGCTCTCCTGCACCACAGTCAAATTACTCTTTTTCATTGTGGGTAAATCATGTTCCTGGCCTACAAGCCAGGCACCATCAAGATCAATCCAAGGCAATGGCAGAAAAGTACATATTAGCTACTGTACCTCAGTGCAGTCACCGCAGTTTTTAATTTGGGCATTATAAGAGTCTCAAGGCCACCAGAATGAGTTATTTTTAATAACTCAATGTTTTTTTTAAAAAAAAAGAAATCCTTTTCCCCTTCTCCTTTGCTGCCTGCAGGGCAGGTGCAAGCTGACAGCTCCATGACTATAAATTGCTGCTGGAGCCATTGAAGCCTTCTCTTCAAACCAGATGCTCCTCTTTTCTGCATGAGTAGCAGAACACGTGCCCTGACCGTCTCCAGCTGTTTTTAAAAGACGGATTTCTTCATCACTTGTTTATAGCTTTATGTGTTGAAAATACCCAGATTTAACTTAAAAGAGGAAAAAAATGTCTGTGAGGCAACATGCATCCTTTGGAGGCACTGGAGAGATCTGGAGAGCTAAAAAAGCTATCTGGTTTGTTGCATGAAACCATAAAGTCAAATTAAAGAGTTAAAAATAAAAAAATATTCTAGGGAGGCTTCTGAGTTAAAAGCAAAGAAGAATGCTAACAGAAAAGAAGCTACCCCAGTAAAAAGTTTCAGGTCATTATCCTGCAGCTGCAATTTTCCTAGCTACAGTCACATCACGTGCTCATCAGCTATGTAGGAGCTCAGTCTTTCCCAGGTCACCTAAGGATAACGTCCTGAGACTTTAAACTCTGTTTTAAGAAACCATTTCACAGGCACTGTCCTTCCTACTGCAGACTCATTCCTCCAGCTTGCCTGTGAAGACACCTCAAGTTTTGCATCTGAAAAGAAAATGAAATCCAGAGGAAGCGCCCCATCAATGGCCTGTCATAAATCTGGGAGCTCTGATGCAAACAGCAGCTCTGCAATGAAAGAATGACAAAAATATGGTTCTCGGAGCAGGAGAACTTCCTATTGCTTTTTAGCTCACCCACTAAAGAGGGAGGAAATATGTGGCAGTGCAATATAGTTGTTCTTTTTCCACTGTCAGGGACCCAGGACAACCGCATTACTCATGCAGAGCCATGAGCAAGTTGCACAGGTCCACCCAAAACAAGTGACAATAAAACTTTGCTCCTCTACGTGACATCTCCAGAGCTGTTGACACATCTTTGTTTGCTTCCACTCAGATTTATGTGGGTTTCCTAGGTCTCTCTTCCCTTTCTTTGATGTTGATCACAGACAAAATGATGTCATTGTTGACCAGAGGCTGGCACAACCCACAAGTGCAACAGCAAGTGAATTTTATCGGTAATTAATGGCATGCTGGCAGTGGATGGCTGGCCCTGGGAGTCCCTTTGCCCAGGCCTGTGGCCAGGCTAGAGAAAGCAAGAACTTATGCCCAGTCCAACTGTACTTCATTCACTTGTCTCTTCCCTGCCCAGTCCCTGTTGCCACCTCTCTTCCTGATCCACCCTGTTCAGCCCTACGCCCCTCCAACATGTAAGAGTGCATAAGCCCTCTACATACCCACTGTTTCACAGTGCCAGGTACCTGTACTGTTTGTCTATAGGGTCTCACCTACCTGTCTTAATACAATAGGTGAAATAGATTATTTAAAAATCTGCCAAAATCTGGAAATAGTTTGGATGTTCAGATCAATCAAGTACAACTGTCAGTATATAACTGCTCCCTACCCATCAGGTTCTGTATTAACATTTGTTATTTCAGGATTCACTAAGAAAGCTATTATATTATCTAATATAAACTTTTTGAAGCACTGTGAGCTTCCTTCTGCTGGTGGTACAGAGGAGATCCCAGCATTACTGTAACACAAAGGAACCTCAATTCGTCATTATTCCTGCATTCAGATTTGATTGCCTGGGCATTTGTCCAGAAGTTGGCACTTAAAAATAAAAAGGAAGAGTACTGGGTGCTTCCTTGTCCTGCTGGGGTGCTCAGTGACACAGTGAAGAGGCCCCAAAACTGTGCATGTGCAGCAATGCACATGTTCTGCACACAGAGGTGTCTCCTCTGCCTCCCGCAGTCACTGCGGCAGATCTCGGTCCGGACCAAATCCTTGCTGTTCAGCAGCTTCAAGCCTAAGTTTCAGTTGCTTCAGCTCTCTGGATGGGGTCCAAGAGCTTGTCACGCTGCCACAGCTCTGCTGGGGAAGTTGCATTTCTTCCCCTGTGCCAGCTTTATCTCAAAGCTTTTTTTCTGTATATATTTGCAGTGATTTAAGAAGTAGATGACGGGGAAGCGCAGGAGTTGGACTGCTCGCATGCTGTGTGCGACATCAGTGGATAAGAAGCGTGTGAAGGAAATGAGTTATCCACCCACACACAATCAAGGCAGGGATTTTATTTCATTGCTTTTTGGTTGTTGTTTTTTTTTTCCTTCTAGCCCAGAACTTGCCATCAAAATGAAACATTTTTGCACTGGCTTGATCTTCAAGCCCCCCTATCTCCTCCTCTGTGTGTGTCCTTGTGGCTGGGTCCCTTGAATGTTTATTCTGCTGCAGAGAAGTGCAATGATATCTGGGCAGGATGTCCAAAGATAAAACTGGCTTGTGGCGAGAGTTAAAAAGATTACAGTAAGGCCTTGTTTACAAAAGAGAAGGATCAGCTGCTGTTCTTGGAGTTTGTTTAAAAATTCTTTTTTTAACCATCCTTCTTTGTGTTTAGGTTTGTTTCCCTGGTTAAATAAATGACTGGTAGGGTCTCCATTGATCACCTCCATCCTGTGTGTGTGCATGAGCAGAGATGAGAGGGAGAGGTTTTTGTACCTGGTAATCGACTCTCTGGAGAGGCCAGAAATTTTCTAGCAAAACACTATTATGCGTCAGGGAGTTGCAGAGTTAAATGCAGTCTGGGGCTGACTAATGAGGCTTAGCTGTGAACAGGCGAGAAAGGGGTCACTTATGATAAGTCATATTTTTGTGAGGATATTCATACCCTATACACATCTAAATTTTTCATCTTTCTGCCTTGGGTTCTTCCAGAAGGCAACAGCAGTGGCAGGTAATGACCTGACCTGCCTGTGGAGCCCCCTGCCTCCTTCCCACAGCAGCAGCCCCAGGACCAGACCACCAGAATAGCAGCAAGGTCTCTGGTACATACAACAGCCTGGCCAAACATGAGGATCTTTTCAACCCTTCCGCCTTGTTACCCTGAAGGGCTGATGAAGCCTCTCAGAGAAAACAGGGATGAAGAGGAAGCTAATGCTGACCTCTGTTGACAAATTAATAGAAGAAAAATTCAAAGACAGCTTCTGGCTCAATCAGCCCTTAGTCTGTAGATCACTTCTCAGTGTAACCTTGTCCTTCCCTAGGTTCATGCTTCTCAGGGACCGACAGCAAGTCTGATGTTTCTCCAGCTCACACAGCGTGCTCACCAGTGTTGTCTCCACAGGCACATGAGCACAGCTCTCCCATTCACTGCCCTGGCTGTACAGTGAAGACAGAGTCACATTGTGGGGCTCAGTCCAGTTCCTCAGAGCAATCCTGAAGGGCAGCACATAGGACCATATGTCCCTCCCTAGTGGTGGAAGCCATTTTCTTACAACACATGAAGAAGCTGCCAGTGAATCCAAACAGCTAGATCTGTGGTTTTACACAGGAGACAACAAACTGAATCTCAATGCAACACTGTTCAGGGGGGGAAAAAACCCCAGTGCTTTGCTTAGCCTGGATTTCCTAAAATAAAATAAAAGCAGAGAAAAGAAAGAAAGTGAGTAGAATTCATTTTAGGAGCACAGCCTGAATGCATTTGAAGGTGCAGTAGGTGGTGTTTTTCACAAAAGCAGTGATGCGCTTCAGTACCTTGAAAGCTAGTTCGTAGTTAGAGCCATAACTAACTGCAGAGACCTGAATGCATTCATCAGTCCATATGACCTCTTTACCAGTGCCTACCAGGAAATAATAAGCAATAGGGTGCTGGTCCTAAATGAAACAGAAGCTGCCAACATTCAATTTCCTCTCTGAAACGAGAGGTCTACCTTCAAAGGAAGACTTTATTCTGCAGTGTCTCTCCCCTAAACAGCATCGTGAAACAAAGACTATCCTACATGGAGCTGTCTTGCACTACATTTTTTGCAAGCTAAAAAAAAGACATGGAAAGACTGAGAAGATCTTTAAAAAATAATCTGGTCACATAACATTACGATAACTTTAATATATGAGAGTTAAGGGGCTTTGGTCAAGATGTTCTTTCATTTTGAGTTACTAATTTGTTCAATTCACCAATTATTCAATCATTCAGTGCCTGTGACAGTTATATACATTTTGAATTTATCTAGGTAATTGTAGCAGCTTCTATTTGAGGAAATAGAAGAATGGTCAGATATCTTATTACCTATTTCTCGTGTAGCCTACAAACAATTTTTTTCTGGTTCTATAATGTCCTTGTAATGGCAAAGTGGTTAAATCAAGACACACCTGAAGGTCTACTTTAGGGTCACAGCACTTCAAATCAAGTTTAGCACTGACAAAAATGACTTTTTTTTTCCCAGGAATTCTAATGCCACTCTATTTTCCGTGCTGCCAGGTCTCAATATTTGCAAGGGCTTTAGAAGAACTGAAGCAATGTGTTTGCCTCATGCCAGCCCTTCACCTGGGGTTAACTTCAATCCCTAGATTTCTTCACTTAATGTCAGCAGTGACCAATCAGTTCCCTGTTTGTGATCTGCTTTCGAAGTACTGCTCAACAGTTTTTGCACAACTACTCATGAGATGAGTTAGAAATATAGTATCCCAGCTTTTCCAGCTCTTCTCCATTCTTTTTCTCTATTGATTAGGACAAGCACGAGAGGGAGGTAGAGATGCTCAGAGCACTTTCTAGTTTTCTATCTCTAATGGCACCATAATGAATCTTAGAGAACCATTAGGTTTAGTTTAGTGGTGGAATTAAGCATCTGGACAAAAATTGGATATGATGGATTTTCCCCATTAAGGTTTTTGGTCTGACCCCAAGACAAATTATTATCAGTGTAATTACAGGGTTATTATGCTAAGTTAATTAATGGTATGTGGCTTTATTTACAACATATTCTCTTTCCCCGAGATTCAGAGCTCCCTCCCCTTGTGGTCCTCTTCTCCTTTAGCAGTATATTTCTGCACAGACATTGGCATGTTCTGGAGGATTTAATCAGTTGCTTTCTTACAGAAGCTATAAGCAGATGTGTTGACTTGAGGACTCACTCATCTGGCCTCTGATCTGGGAACCAGTGGGGCTGTATCTGCTCAGAGTGCCTGAGGATGTGTCCCTGGGGTATTTCTCATGGTTCAGAGCTAATCAGCATATGGAGCTCAATGCAGCTGCAGTGCTGATGGGGACAGAAATATGTCATGACCCAGGCCCTCTTTTGTAGGAGAGAACATGGATAGTCCCAGGCAGACAGGAGACCTGAAGGCAGCATGTAATGAAGATGCCTCATTCACCAGTAAATATTATTTGCATAAACATGAAGAGGGAATAAACCAGACATACATGAGCCAAAGTGCTCATGAGGGAAGAAAAAGAAGAAGCAAAACCAAATAACAAATCAACCAACAAAACTCCACTGCAGTCATGTTTGAAAATTGTTTGGGTATTCAGGCCAGCAATGTCATGCAAATTAAGTTTGAAAGATAGTATCTTGTTTTTCTCACAGCTGCCTCTTCCCAGCAAAGAGTATCCTACCCACCAGGAAATCTTACACAAGAGGATTGAGAATGCAGCACACATGTGTATGCCTTCACCATTGGAAAAGCACCACCTATATGAAGGCACCAGGGCTTAGAGGAGGCACCAAGACTTCCGTGTGTCCCCCATCAATGCACAGTGAAATTCAAGGTGCCTGTTTCCACTGTACACTAAGGGAGGAGACCAGAGACCAAACTGTGGAGGTAACCTCTTGACCACGTAGCAGTTTTCAGACTGCTCATTTCAGGGCAGCTGATGCTGAGGGATTAGAAAAGGCCTCTCTTGTAAAGCACTCTTCTTCCCTCTTTACTTCAATACCACTGATAGGAGTACTCAGCTCGTACTTTCAGGCTCTGCTCCAGAAGAACAAGAGCTCTGAATTTGACCTTTCTTGGTCACTGACTTTATCCCTCTGCAGGTCTTGGTGGCTCTCTTGCCTCATTTCAGATCCTAATGACAAAAGGCAGTCAAATACATATATAAATATTTACCTCATTTTGCTAAGGAGACAAGACTTACATGATTGAACTATGTCCCCTCTAGTCAATTATTAGAGACATTGAACAGCTAAAACTGGTAAGCAGAGGTCTCAGAACACTTTAAGCTGAATGCAAATAGGTGACCCATTAGAAAAGAGATACTTAGTCAACGCTAAGACATTTAAGTGTAACACTGTATTAGGCATCAGCAAAGCCACTTGCACAAACAGCATTCAAGTTTGCAAAAGAGATTATATCATGAGTCATGACTTCTTCACCATGCATATTTCCTGGTATCTAATAGGGGAGCTTGGCAGACTGTCATTACTTAGCTGTTATGGAAAAAACAAGCATCAGATAAAAAGTATTAAAAAATAAACCTTGCTGGAGCTTCATCAAAGGAACTTCTATCTTAAAAAGGCTGATGAGGTGATTTCAGGCCTTTGGTCATCCCAGTCCATCATTCTTCCCTAGCAAACATGTCAAGCTTCCTCCTTTATCCGAAAGTTTCCTCATATCTGGTCGCTTTTGGGATTCTCCTTTGCAAACCCTTTCTGTCAGCTGTCTCCAAAGCAAGCCAGCTCCCACTTTAAATGGGTGGGGATATTGCCATTTTGAGCCACTTTCCCTCCTCCTCCATTAATTGCTTCTGGAAGTCTTGGCCTATGTGACTTGTCTGCATCTGTGGCAAAACTGGACAAGAGTCCCAGGGGTCTCATCCAAATGCCTGCCCTGTTAAATCATCCTTCCTCTATGAAGGTCAACAAATCCCTTTCCTGTGCTCCAGAAACAATGGGGTATTCCATTTGCCTTTGCATTGGCCAGCAACCCAGCTCCATTAGGAAAAAATGTTTATTAAAATGATAATCCTGATTCTAGTTCGGACACGAAGCTGCAGTGCCTCCATCACCCACTCAGTCAGCTCTCTCATGAGTGTGATATCTTACTTCCCTGTTAGGGCACTGCTCACTCTATAGCCTGCAGATATTCACCCATGTATGATTTTTCCGGTCCTTGGGAAACATCCAGGTTTCTCCCGCAGAGTGAAGGGAAAGCACAGCCTGGAGGCAAGGGAGAAATTATGTACCCTACTCTATATCCTTTCCTGGATGCAAAGACCTCAAAGGCCTCTAGCTGCTGGGAACATGCAGGGGGAATTGCACCTCTTGTCACCTTGGCTTTGGGACAGGAGAATAGCAGGAA
>NW_010169508.1:50680-82341 GCF_000695765.1 Mesitornis unicolor
CTGGAAATTGTGTCCAGTGGTGTTGAACACGAGGAAGGAGCACTAATCTCTGAGCCAGGAATTGTGGCATTAAAGCTGAAGGATTTGGCGTGTGAAGAAAAGAGCAGACGTTCACAAACATATCCCAGACAATGAAAATCCTGTATCTTAAGTGTCCCTAACCCACAGCAAGGGAAAAGAATCAGTTCTCTGCTAAGTGTAAAGAAGCAGAGCTCTGTGTCACTCAGAGAAACTAACCGATTTCCAGTATGTAAGGATCTGGCTTGATTTTGTGTATTCAATTCAGACTGCTGGAGTGAGGTCTGTTGTGCTGCGTCCTCCGTGTCTCACAGGCAGCATCCAGAAACCAGTACAGCTGTAACCAAGGGGCACAACGCAAGGGCAGAGGACAAGCAGGGCAGGTGAATTGGAGTCCCCAGGGCTTTGGACAGAGAATCATGATTCATGCAATATTTATTTGGATACATCAGATTCCTGCAGGCTGGATGATTAAGGGATTGGCAGAAAAAAAAATAGGTACCTATGGAAGGACTGTGAGAGCTATACCACTTCTTTGGGTAGCCAAATATATATCCAGTATCGAGCATAACTCTTGGATGTTGACAACTGTTGAGCCAGCTCTGGAGCAAATGGCAGGGTCTCTCAGGTTCCTCTGTAGCCAGAGGGTGAAAGTGGACTCGTTTCTCTATAGGTGTGAAATACATAGCAGTATCATGCTGCTGCTAGACTTTTCCATTGCCTGACTTCAGCCTTACCCTTTGCTTCCTTTCCATCCGAGCCACATAGCTGGGAAATGGTTCAGAGCACAAGACAGGTTCATGTCTCTTGTGTGCCTCAGATTTCCTTTCCAAAAAAATCAGATTAAATAGACCCCTCTTCCAAGAATTAAGTCCCAAGAAGGCAAAGAAGGCCAAACATTTCTTAAACGTGTTTGACAGGTCTCTCTATGGGGAAACTATAGAAGTTTTAATGGTATGTAATATTCTGATTTGTATTCACCTGGATGTTCGTACTAATCGAGACAGGTACTACGTCACACTCTAAAAACTTGAAGAACCTGGCCAGATATGTGCATGAGTAAGCACAAGTGATAAGTATGCTGATTTTAACTATGCCTTTTTCCAATTTTCAGTGAATGCCTCTGCGATTCATTGGCACTGATGTGTGATATTTCAGATACCTTTTCCCCGTGAAAAAATCGCACATGTGTCTGGAGGATGAAAAGGCAGGCACTTGTGTGTACACCTGGTTTGGACCTAAGGGACTTCCCAAGAGCAGGTTTGCTAAAGGGCTACATTTGAAGTTATTTGTCCTGTTTCTAGACTGTTGACCTCACCAATAAACTGTCCTTTCTCTCCCAGGGCTCAGGAGCGTAATTATTACTGAGGCTCAAATCATCATACATCAGTAGAGCCATGGTGATGAACTGCATGAGCACTGCTAGGATCAGAGAAATTAGGACTTCAATGGACCTCAGGAGGTCACTACAGCCAGCATTCTTCAGTCTGTGGTCCATGGTCTGATAGGCATCAGCCAGTAGCCAGGAAACTTTGCAACAACTTAATTTTCCAGCATATACACTCATTTCCACATGTGGGAGCAAGCAAGAAAGTCGGGGCGGGGGGGGGGGGTGACGGCAGGAATACAGTTTAGTTTGCAGCAGGCTGGAAGTGCAATCTATTGTAGAAACACTGCACTAGGTGAACTGTGGTTCCTCCCGGATCAGAAGGGTGAAGTCATCCTTGGATGAATTGGGAAAAGGGAAGCAAGGGCTGAGGAACACCAGTTGAGTCCAATCCCCTGTCCTAAGGCAGGATTGAGCTCTATTAAAGCATTTCTGCCAAATACTTTTCTAACAACTTCTTAAAAATTTCTAATAAGACAAATTCCATCCCTTCCCTAGGCAATGTATTCCAGCATTTAACAATTCTGACTGTGAAAAAGTGTTTCCTGATGTCTAACCTGACTCTTTCTCAGGGCAATTTAATCCCATTACTTCTTGTCCAATCCATAGGAGACCCAGAAAGCAATTTATTCCCTTTCTTAACCCCAGGCAGCACAAGGTAAAACATGTTAGCATAAACCTTGCTAAAATGTGTATAGTATTCAATGTGGAGAAGCTCAGAGGACTTAGCCCAAGGAAATCTGCGTTGATGTTAGGAACACAAAACAACATCCTTCTCCTCCTCAGCAAAGAATATACTTGGTTCATGATAGAGAGGGATAGGCTGCAAGTCACAAGACATTCTTGATCCATCCCCTGCAATCTTCCTTAGAGGGGGAAAAAAAAACCACCTAGTTGTCCCCAGAATGGCCTACATTTTAAATAAGTACTGAAAGCAAGGTGTCCCTAAGAGGATCCCACTGTCTCTAGAGTTGTCTCATTTCTCATTTCTCCTTTGCTGTGCCAACGAATCAGGAGGACCAATAAAAAGAAAAAAAAAGTAGTGTTAAGAAAGGAACCTTTGTGGGCAGCTGTTAAAAGAAGGTCAAACACTTTTATTTATTTATTTTTCAAGGGGGTAACATTGATGGGAAGAGAGAGCGATGAAGAATTACTTTTGCAGTAGTCCAAAAGCTCCCTGCTGACGCGTCAGCCCCACCCTCCCCTCTCCAGCACACAAGGACTCTTTTCAAAGAGAATCACCTGGCCCATAAATTCCAATTTATGGTAATTTAAGAAAACAAATTACCAACTCCAGCCTTCTACAGTGTTTAGGAAAGGCAAGATTAAGCACAGCGATTAAAAAAGAAAAGCCTCTCCTTGCCACTCGACTTTTCAGGTGGGATTTCCTCCAGTCCTCCCAGTTTTGTGGCTTCACTACCCAGAGCCTTCAAGAGGTTAAACTGGCACAGCTCAGGGGTTTGCAAACACTGCAGGCTGGGGGAAGGGCAAGAGCAAATTCAGTGGCTTCTTTCTTTTTTACCTTCCTTTCTCTAGTTATCTGTAGCAAGCCCTCAGAGCACCTATATTTAGACTAGGATATATAAAGAGGCACAGATGCACACTTGACTCAGGAACATTTCCCATTTTCTATTAAATTGACTCATTTTTAGCTTCTGTGTTGCTTTCTTCAGTGATCTGGGAACTGTCCAAGGACAAAAAAAGGGGCTTTTTAGGGCCACTTACTGAATAAACATCTTGCCTGAGACTTAATTACAAATGTGGTGTTCCAATTTAGATAGGCAATGATGCTGGATTCAGCAGGGAGATGGTGCAAAGTCAGGCCCAGACATTTTGACTTTGTGGAGCAGAAAAGCAGAAAGCATGGGGGCATTACATTCCCTTCAGCCCTCCTGGGACCACACATCTGCTAACAAGTGTGTTTTCTTATACAGGGGAAAGCTCCGCCGGAGGGCAAGCTGGATTCTTTACCCCTACTCCTCTTTTTGGGAGGCGAGAAGTTTACTCCTCAAATGGTCAGAAACCCTCTCCTTCTCTCCAGTTTTAGTTTATTCCTGGCCACATTTATCTTTGTGTCTTCTGGTATGAAACAGTTTTATCTCAGCTTAAATAGCTCTTCCCCCTTTCTGGCATCTTACTCTCTCCAGCCTCAGCGTAATCACGGAAAGTTAAGCCATCCTTTTTTGACCTTTGTTTTCCTAAAAAAGCAAGCAAAGTTCACTGCCTTCTCTTATGAAACAGGGTCTCCAATGCCCTTTCTCTTCCCAGAGTCCTACAATTTTATCCCCATGCTCACCTCAGTGTTTAATGAGTACAGAAGCAGGCTGCAAGTCTGATCATGAAACAGAAGATATGACTACAGGTACCCGCTCAAGGCCACAGCACAGGCAGGAAGTCCACATCTCACCTTGTCATGTTAATAGTGAGATGACTTCCCTAGCAAGGAAATCCCATGCTAGACCCAACACATGGAGGTGACAAAAGCTCCCCACACCAGCCAGTGTGGCTGTGGCATCCATGCCCTCCCTACGCCTCCCAGCCCCTTCCCCACCTCAGACACTTGCTCCTGCACTTCCATCCAAAACTTGCCGCCACCTCAAAGCTCAGGAGCTTGTTCCTCTGCCTGCATTGCATCCTAACTGTCCTGCCTGGGCTGCGTCCCAATTCCTGCCACAGTCTGGCCCGCCTGGTTTTCAAGTCATGCAGTCTCCACCTCCCAGAAAGCATGGGGCAGGTTTTCTGGAAGCATTTGGGAAGCAGTAGGTGCAGGTCAGGATTGGGGGGACAGGAAAGGACATGGTCAGTGCTTCTTGGTGCTGCTGTGACTAGGGTGGTAAAGGAAAGGTGTGGGCTTCCCTGAGCTTAGAGAGACTAGAAAATGGTGATGATACACGATGGAAAGTGCGATCCAGTCAAGGCTGAGCTTGGCCATAGCAGCACCCTGACATTAAGTGTCGATTATGTTTTTGTTGTAATTTCCAAGTACATCCAAGTACAATTGTCTTTTTTCCTGGGAGAGAGGAAGCATTACATGCATAATATTTTCATTTCCCCTCTGGAATTTCTGTGGACTTTTCTGAAGAACAGAGCCATGAGGGGAGATCTGCTTGCTTTCTTTTCTTTCTTTTATATTTCTCTCTCTTTCAAAAATATTTTTTTTCCCTAAGGGACACATTGCTCTCCCCTCTTCTTTCACTTCCTAACTGGATCTGTTTGACCTGTATTTTCTAGAGGCATTGGTTAAGAGTTTCAGTTGTCCAACTTATGCTGCCTGAATTGAGTCTGTTTTCCAGAAAGCAAATGTACAGCACTTTTTGAAAACCTGGTTCCCAGGTTATCTCTCTCAAGATGACCCACATTAATCCCTCCATAACAGAAAGAGCCAAAATCTCCAGTAACTTCAGAAAAAGTTGGCCATTATCTTTGTATAGTGAAGACAGTAATCTGAGCATTGAAACAAACAGAAAAGTCATTACTTAAAAAAAAAAAGAAAAAGAAAAAGAAAAAAAGAAAAACACAAAACTTGAGAGATGCCAGCATATTTATTCCTAAACAAAACTTCTCTAGCACAACTCTAGGCTTCCAACAAGCAGTTTTGCAAGTGAACTTTATAGTATGACATCAGTGAACAGATGGCAGGCAAAGCTGTTGGCAGGGTGATGAGAAAGCTGGCCATTTATAATGGAAAATGTCCTGATAAAATGGAATGTGCTTATTTTATTCCATGGTAATGTTTATAAAATTCCTTTCCTGAGGCTTCTTTGAGGATCTTTTCATCATTATTGTATTATTATTAATAATAAAACATATAAAGGGAAAAATGTGCATAACAAATGACATTTTAAATGCCCCAGAGGAAAAGGGAAAGGTTTTCAGCACTGGTAGGGTTGATTGCATTGTGATGATTTGTTACAAGCTTTACAGTTACAATCCATGGCGGCGCGGACATTTCTCCCAACAGGGTTAATTGTATAATAACACTCAATAACTGGCGGGCCTTCACCTTTCAAGGGAGGACACCAGAGCGTGAAGGCATGCACGGAGGCTGCCAAATTTCTGTACCCTGAGAATCTCTGAATGATGATGCACCTCAAGTCTTTCAAAGGCAGACTTTCAGCTGGATGCAATTCAAGATGGGTCAATTATGTAAGCAATGGGGAACAAAGCTGGGCCTTTAAAAAAATTGTACTGTTGAGAAGTAGTTTATGTCTTGAAAAACCAAATCCAGGTGTTGCAAGAACTACTAGCTAATTTAAGTAAAATTCATCCTGGTAATATTTTTTGGAATTTCCAGAGATGGGACAGGACACAAAGCTGAACAGGAAGAGGTTACTCTTACAGATAACCACTGGAAGTTCCCACTAGGGAAGGACAGGAGGAGGCACGGATGGGTTGAGGGTGGGACTCCTCAACCCACCACACTGCCGAGTCACGGCACAGGGAAAGGAGACATTTCCTCCCACTCCTCTATGTTACTCCCCATTTGCCTTAATTCCAGGAGCTCAAAACCAAGTATGCATGGCTGAACCTAAAATTTCTTACAAAATTGATTCACTCTGATAAGACAGGATGAAAACATGTGTGGTTTGGATTAATCCCAACACATTCCCTTTGTACACAGCCCTACCAAATCAAGACAGAAAAAAGTTACGAGACTTAAGATAGTTTAAAAGCGAATGAAGCAGGGGAGCAATTCATAATAATAATTGAAGGATTATTATCAGGTAGTCCTTATCAGTCCTTATCTCCTAGCTGTTTATAAGAGCAGCTGATATCATTATTGCCATTGTGCAGACAGTGAAACAGGTTGAGGGAGATCAAACAATTGACCTATGGCTGCCTAGCCAAATGATACAGCTATGAAGAAATCCTGGTTGTTCAGTCTTTACTTGTTACACACTGATGCACTGTGTCTGTCACAGTGAAAATCTGATAAAATGGAATTGTCCCAGGACAAAAGGTGGGAGCCAAAAAGTTTGCTATCTCTCAGAGAAAAACCATCTGGGTAGCCGGACTCCCTTTCCAATCTATTTAGCAATAAAGGACAGAGAGGGCAGCTATGATCCCATGCAGTGACCTCCTAGTGTGTTACAGCAACATAGCTAAACAAACAGCTTGCTGCTCCAGCACCCTTCAGGGCAGATTCCTTGGTGGGGACAATCTATTTCCAGCATTTCCATATCCGGATCTGGAAGTCATTATATCCACCTATTCCTACAGTGAGCCACCATCAGTATATCTGAAGTCTCTATCTCATCCTGAACATCACACCAGAGACCAGCTGTACTGGAGAGAACATGTTCTCTAGTAGAGTCTCAGACTAAAATCTTCTTAGGCACAGACAAGCAGCCAGTCTGGGTGAACCTTGACTGGATGCTGAATTCAGAACAAGCTCCAGGGCCATGCCTGAAATCCAGCGTATCACCATTTTACATTGCTTCCTGCTTCCTCTTTTCATGATTTTGAGATGTCCTCAATTTACCTGCAGATACATTAAGAAAGCTCTTATCTTTTGGGCAAAATCTCAACTTGGAAAACCCACAGGAACTATAAACTATACTTCAGCAAATCGCCTTAAGCTCTCCAGCTCGCTGTGGTTTGATATCCTGCCTAGTGGACCATTCCTAGCCCTTAAATTAATCTGTAAAATTTGATTTTTTTTTCCTTCCATCTGCAGTGTGTTCTGTTCCGCCTCCTCTATACAGCTCTCCTGCCCTGGGACAACAACTGCAACAACAATAAAAACTCATGGTAACAACAGTGTGTTTGATTTCAGGCTCTGCTGTGGTGCTTCCCTGCAGAACATCGTAGGGAGACATGGACACGGCCACTGGGTTCCATCTCTCTCCCATGAGGATCCAATATCCTGTCCTCAGCTCATACATTTTGGATCTGCCACTGTTTCTGCCAACAAAACTTCATTTTACAGGAGGGGAATGAGCAAAAATAAGACAGGAAAAAGATGAGAAAGGAAGATTTTTAAAGGGCAGCCAGCAGAATTCCTCCTGAATGTTTTGATCTTTTTCAATAACTTGTGCTTGAATAAACTATATTCTAGTGGCCCGATGCAGGAGAGTGCCTACTGGAACAAAATCTTATCACCATGGGAAGGAAGAAGGTGCAAGATAATATTATTTTCTGACTCTAAGGACAAAGGAATTGTTGGATGGGAAAACCCTACTAGGAAAAGGAGATTAACCTTCTTTCAGGTTTATTGCAGTGCTGTTGCTTTTTATCAGATACAGGCAGATGTAAAGAAGATACACAACAGGTTCAAAAACAGGTTCAGGTGAAACAAAACTCAGCTAGATACAGAACCAGCCACTGAAAATCACTGTCCCAGTTGTGTTATTTCCTCCACTCCAGTGGGACCATCTCTATAGAAGTCTGACTTGGTTTGTTACAATTCTCCTAGCTCCTGTTTGTTTTGGAAGCAGAAGGTCTCAAACCTCAAAGCTCTTTTTGGGTTATTGAAAGCTCAAAAAACTCCTCCTTCACTTTTGGTGGGTTTCTAGAATAGAGACAGGCCTTATACCCATTTTTTCACCTGAAGTGATTACACCCAGATTTCAGAACATACAGCTGACCTGGATTTGACCTCTGTTGCAAAGACAACCTACAAGGATGGAATGAAATACTAATTTCAAAACACCTTGATTTTTTCTTTGCTGAAAAAGGCAAGTGAAGTTCTGTTTAACAAAGGGTGCAGCTAGAATTCTGCAGCAGTCTCCATGTCCATAGGCACTCACCCCACCATTAGCAGGGATGTGTTAGTTATGTTGAGAAGATCCTATTTGGTGTTGTTATACAGTATTGGAGTACATTTAATAAATATCTCAATCATTTTGGGTCTGTGTTATTTATTGGCAACAAATTTAATAATGTTCATTCAGAAAATTAAATTCATTTTAAAAGCCCATTTTCACTGAAGCAGCAGCTGAAGAGCTTGCAATCTGAACAGCATCTCCCAAATTTGAAAAAGAAACAGAGCTGAGATTTTGATCACGTTACTGTGACAGCTGAGCCAGTAACCAAAAATTCAGAAATTAGTGTAAAATGATGCCACTATTTTATAAATTCAACTGTTCTGCTGTTGACATTTCCTTAGCATTTTGATCTGAAAAGAATGAAATGCCTTTAGTCATTTAGACTGTACTTCAAGCACAGTCCTATTTTCATTTCAATGTTGTTGATGCATGTACTTGTAATATTCTCCACGCATGTTTCTTGTCAATAACAGTAAGGAAAAAAACTATTTATAGTTTTTTCACTGTTAAAAAACATTGCATAAAAACTGAGTTGTTTTGTTAAAAGGATAATAATACAAATAGCTCCACTGTCCAGCTAAGCTCCAGTCCCTAAAACTTAGAAGCCTAACTCTACAAAGTTCAGCCACCTAGCAGTAATATTCTGCTCCATGCATCTCAGCATACAGCCAGCACTGTATGCACCTTTATTTAGGCAGACCCTAGGAAAGCCGTGGGGACTCATGTCTCCAAGACTCAGACCAGATAAAAGGTTCTGATATGAGATTGTTCTACCCTGGGGAGCCCAAGTAACACAAGCAGTGTCTGAGTTAGGAAAGGATTTGCATGCCATGTGTGGTGGATTAACTTCTTGACTCTTTAAACAGGAATCTCCACACTCTTGTGTCACTCCTTGGCCAGGTGATTGAGCTGTACACCAGGACTTTATATGCAGTCTTTGTCCACCAAGCCAGAATACGTTTGCTATTTGTAAGCAGGCATTCAGAAGCTTATCAACAAGATGTAGCACAAGATCTGGTGCCCTGCCATTCTGGCTTATTGGGGCATGCAGTGGATCACACACAAAAATCAGAGAAAAAAATAATTTCTTTTGCATCTTGTGGGGAATAGAAAACCCATGATCATTTTCCTAACAGTGATTGTCTCCTTCTCCATGTGAGACTCAAAAATGCTTTACCACAAAAACACGATCTATCACATCTCACTTCCTTCAATTTTCCTTCTATGGCTTCTCCCTAGAGCTATTTTTCTTCCCCTGGCTCCAGTGATAAGATGACTTCATTAGACTTGCATTCAGGCCTTGCATGATTCAGCCAGGTGTTACTCATATGTCTACATCAAAGCCACACAGAAGAGGAAAGAAATCCTTGTTTCTCCAGGGAGTGCTTTCATGCCCTCTTTCACCAAATTAGCACTGGCAGAATGGTAAAGGTAAATGCAGTGACATACTTGACCATACTGCTGAATGGTAAGTGAGTGTGTGTCTAAATCCTCATTAGTGGCTTTTGCCCTGTAATAACAGCACAGCTTGATCCAACATGAGAAAGTTAATGTGTCTGAAATTAAGATAGGACCCTTTCAATCCTAACTCAGTAATTCTGCTAGCAGAGTCAGTCCAGCAGGTTATTATACAGTCCATGAGTATTCTTAGTAGGCTTAGGGAGAACCAAAGAGGCAAATCCACAGCTTCAGAGTGGGCACCACTGGAGCCAAATGTTCTTCTCCACTGGATGCTGTAGAAACTGCTTCTCTATCCCAACCATTCCCCTTCTACATTCTGTGTCTATAATAATAGATTCAGGCAACACAGCCTTCTTTTCCACAGGAGATTCTTCTTTCTCTATTTGCCTCTGTAATTTTATTATTCCCAACTTTATATCAGCCTGTAGGAGAAGCATGGTAGATTCTTCATTTTGGAGCACACTGAGGTTGAGAGCTCCTTGCAATTGCCAATAAGTACCTCTTTAGCCCTACACATCCCTTTCGAGGTCATTAGCATAAGATAGCAGAGACGGGTAATTTGGGACCCCCACAACACTGTCTTGCACAAACACAACAAGCGTAAGAGCTGGACTTCCAATCATTTTCTATTATCAGTTCTCAAGGTGAACCTTGAACAACTTTCAGCCTTTTCCCCTTTAAATGAATTGGACTAAAATGGATAGTCTGTCCCATTGTTCTTGTTAATACTTCAAGTGTTCCTTCATCCCTCAAACAGCTTTGATGTCATCTAGCTCTACTTGAAGGGGAAAGAATGTGTTTGGGAATAATTAACAAGCTAAAAATGACTTTGTCAGAACATTTGTGTTATTGAATTACTTGCAGCTACCAGCCTTAGAGAGCTGAGGCAGTGGTTGGGCCCAACTAGAGTCCTTTAAAAGGAAAAAATAAAGAAGAGTCTTTTGGTGAAGCACACAAAATGGGCAGGTTAATCTCCTGATTCTGCCTCAAAACTCTCATGTAACCTCAGGCACATCATTTAGTCTACCTACAGTTTAGACCCTCATGCAAAATCCCCTTGGTGAGTCTTGCCTCGTTATAGCATAAGCAAATATTAACATTACAACAGAGCTGTGTCTTATCCTGCATTCCTACCTCATCCAGCATAAGAGTCCTGGATTTTGTCAGTGCCTCTGGGCACTACTTTAATACAAATAATACCAAAGTCAGAAGTCTTTTTTTTTCCCCTCTTATGTAGAGCATTATTATTTTGAGGACATGCAATAAAACTGCCAGCCTTTATAACAAGGACTGTGAGCAATCAATACAAAAACTCAACTAACATATGGCTCTTTCTTCTGCTACTACAAAGCAGAAATAGAGACACTTCTGTTGTCTCTCTACAACTGATTTAGAAACTCAGTTCACTTAGTCTCCTGTTTCATAGGGAAAACCAGCACATGTTATATGGAGGACTGCTTTATTCCATACCCCATGATATGGGATAACTTCACAGAAAAGAAAAAGTTCTGGCCTTAATAAATTGCATTTCATGCCTGGATTTCCAAGCATTTGTGCTATCTCTCCCCTGCAACTAAGATAGCTGTTCCATCAGCTGTGCCAGGATCTAGCCTGAGGCTCTTGTAAATTTAACCTTTTAAAGCCACGGTGAAGAACCTAAGATTAGATACCAAATTTACCCTCAGCTCTACTTTAAATTTATGTTCCAGAGGATTAGACTAGCTGTTCTACACCTAAGCAACTTCACACACAAAAGCCTATATATACAAGGACCAGACTTACTCTATAGGAAATTTATTCTATAGGAAATCAGGCTTGATAGTAAAAGAGCAGATTCTGAAAAAAACAGCTTTTAGCACAGCCTTTTGTCTAATAGCACAAGCTTCCAGAAACCCCATCTTTCTTCTCAAGCCCAGAAGCTCCCTACCTGCAGCCTCACCCCTTTTAAATCAAAGCTGGACCTGGCAACATCTGTGGCTCATTAATGGTGTCTCCAATGTCTGTGGTTCATTGCCCTTACATAAACTTTCATCCTAGGCCAGCTTATATCTTGTAGATGCTTTACTAATGAGTAAGGTTGGCAGGACTTTGGAGAGGTGCCTTACTTAAGAGGAAGGTGTACAGTACTGCTGTTAATGGTCTGCTGTAGCACAAGGAGGGCTTTCTGTAAGGAAATAGAAGAAAATCAGGTCTGTCTTAGATATTTGAAAGCCTAGGTAGGCAAATCTGTTTCTGTCTGTGTGTTACTGTTGTATTACTAGCTTAATCTCTGCTGCACAGCTCCAAAGAAGGTTGTGTAAGAGCCTGGTTATCAGTAAGAGTCTGCTAAATTACTAGTGAGAATACTTTTTCAGACTAGCTCTTATTTCTTCTCTGATGTGTTATATTATAAAAAAGCTTCTTTTGTGCCTGTTCATCTCTTGCTGATTTAGTGTGCCTGTACTTTGAGTTGAGGGGAAGTGCAGAGCACAGAATGTGAAGGAGGAACAAAGATTAAAAATCCATGAGGAGAGAGCAAAGGAACTTTTGGTTGCAGTAGGTGGGGAAGGATGGGTTGTCCTTGACAACTAACGTCGCCCAGCCTGGTATGTGTGAAAGTTACTTGCCTGCCCTTGAGTTCTCCAAAGGAAATATCTGATGTTTGAACTGACAGGCACCCAAATCAATGCACCATGACTCAGCACCCCTATTTTTCAGTCTCTGCAGAGAACTGTAGGCTCTCAAAACAGCTCATGCTGCTAAATGAGTTTGCTGTAAGTGTATTAAATCCTGTAGCGAACAAACTTGTATTGTGGTCACCTATGTTGTATTTATTCTGTTGAAAAACAAAGGAATGTTGTGCCTTGCTAAGGAGTTAATCAATTGCCTGTGACCCTGTGGTCTGCTTCAGAAGCTATAGTTAAAAGCTCTTCCTTTAACCACATCCTCTGTGTGCTGTGTGATCAGTTTGTGCTGTGTGTTCAGTTTGTGCTGCTTTGTGTTTCTTTCTGTTCTGATTGTGGAGAAAACAAAAGGTGAGAGGGGAAGCCATTGGGAAGTGTGGCTAAGGAAGGGAAAATACAACATACCAAACCAGACCGGCCAGACCACCCAGTTGTCACCGACTTGTAGGTAGTCAAAATGTAAGTATGGGATACTGTCACCATGCAGGCTGAATTAAAAAAAATAAATTGGGAACTCAATTCAGTGTGTAGTGAGAAAACAATCCTGATGGTTAAAGAGTTTGACGGGATCTGAAAATTTTGAGGGCCAGACATTGTAGGAGGATGTATAAACATGAATTTATAAATAATGTCAGTCAAGTGTTGATGTCCTGATTTGAACCCTTAATGCTAGCTGAGGAAGCAGCACAAGATGTTTGCTGCGTACCTCCCCACTAGCACACACGCACACCCCGTGCCCCCACTGCCTGTGTATGGTTGTTCTCCTTCTACTTCAGTTTAAACTTCTTCTTTGAACTTTAGTTCTCATTATTTTTGGACTTGTCACTTTGTTTGGAAAGATTTATTTCCACTGTTCCTTCTCTGTTCTTTCCTTGCCTCTTCTCCTCTGGATGCTTTTTTGGCAAAGCCCATTGCTATTTTTTATGACTCTGTGTACTGTTTCAAAACAGTAAAATGTTTTTGAAGCAAGATGATCCTGTGTTGCTATGTTCATGCAGTAGCTCTTCCACCTCTGCTCCTTTTTAAAGAGCTTGCGCTGTACTTCTGGTTTTCAGTGTTCATTAAGAAAACAAGTCACTCTGAATGGTAGAACTTAAGAAAAAAAAAACCACAAAAATTCACTCTTCTCTGTGAGTACCTTGATGTTATTGAGTTTTTCTTCCCTCCATGACAGGAAGCCAGGTGCCTTTATGTGCTCACATGCTGGTTTTCACAGGTATGAGTAAAAAAGAGCAGTCCTGATATTTCTGTCAAGTGATGGTGAAATTGACTGAAACTGGTGGTGGAAGGGGGACAGCCGGCCAGTGTGGTCACTGAATTGCCACTTCCTTTGGACACCAGGGCTAAGATGAAAATGTTTGTCCCTGTATATTTTGGATCATGTTGTTCCATCCTAGGGGATAACTGAACTGATTTCATTTGGAAGTTGGAAGCTAAGATCTAAATCTAATTTTAGTAGCTCAAAAAATCATGCCAGTTTATAAATATACATGTAAATATATAAATAGTTTTCCTTTAATGCTCTGGGGTAAGTCTCCCCTATATAAGGTCAGCAAGGGCAAAGCTGGCAGAGACATGCTGCAGTTTAAATCTCTTGTGTCTATGCGCCCCTACAAGCAGCTTTTGAAAACTCTTCACTTTATTCGGTACACTAAATGATAGCAATAGACTTTTGATATCCAGATTATTTGGAGAAGCTGTCTCAGCATACTTATATAGCTTGAGTGTTAATTTTATATTGGACGGGACACAAAGCACATACAGTTCTGTTCTCTGCTTCTATTAGCAATAAAAGCAACTATTAACGTCAGGTTTCTAGACCTAATGCTTGTGCTTTTCAACTAATTTTTTCCCCCAAATTCAGGTTTCTTGAAAAAAAAGTCTCTCTCTTTTCTGCCAGTCAGTTTTTTGGTTTTGAGGTGCTGAGGTAGCAATACAACGGTGGTCCATGGTAAGGGCTTAAACAGAGTCCCAGATAAGAAAGACAAGACATGAGCTATACTTAAAAACTGGAAAATAGTAATGGCATGGGGATGTGCTTTTCAATGCCAAACAAGCTATAAGAGAAGTACCATTCTGTTTTATGCTAGGGGATATCTTACCTGCCAGGAGTGCACATTCACCTCTAATACAAGAGATGTTACCCCAATGAAATTTTACTGACTGAGCCTCAGTTTTCCCATCAAAAGAAGAGAAGGCCCTTAACCTGTATTACAGTGGCCTCCATCAACACTGTTTTCGTATTTTATTTGGTGCTCTAGGAACTTTGACTGTTGACTTCACATTTATAAACCTAAAAAGAAACTTTGTGTTAGTGCTTCATGAATGGTACTAAAAAAAAAATCTTCCACTAAATGTCCTGTGTGGAGTCCAAATCTAGATGAAAATGCTCGAAGTGCAGGAAACTTCTGTTTCACTTGCTGAATTTCTTGGATGGCTACAAAGACCTGTATGCAGTCTGCTGGCTGGTAGACTGATGGCATGCTGGAAATGCATATCCATAGCTCTCCAGAGATGTGGAACTCAGGGGTCAATGTGACTCTTCAGGAACAGCATTGCCCAGAAGGAGAGCAACTCCCTGATCTGAACCTGTAATGGATATCAGTGAAGGACAGCTGAATGTCTAATTTAGGTCCAGGAACCATCTAGGGTCATAACATGTAGTTCTCTGCAGCGAATATCATACGGTCCTGTCTGGGAAGATCTAATGCTTCTTCCAACAGTGATGATTTCTTGCATCTTTTCTTCTGTTAGAAAACTTTAGAAGGGTCTTATTCCTCTCAGTTATTTTTAAAATTTCTCCAAGCTTTCCACCTGATGCAGTTGTGAGCCAGTTTATCTCTATACCTTTCTTTGAGCCAATGCTGGCTGAAAAATCTTTCCCTGCTTCCCCACTCCCTGCCTTCTGATCAAGGACTTCAGTCTACTACTAAATAAAAGCTCAACTCCACTTTTAGTAGGCTATCTCCTGCACCTGCTTCATCTTTCTTGAGGAGGACTAGCCAGAACTGTACACTTGGGTGTGACAAGTATACGTTTTAAGAAGAGGGGAGTGCGGACAACTTGGGACAAAATGGTGGATTCATCCCCTTTTGGTGGAAAGGGATATCACAAAATCAGAGCAACTCTGTCAACATTTGTAGCGCTGTTGCAATTTGAACCAGACCTACATACATCTGTGAAAATAATTTGTGCAGCAGCCACTGGAGGGGTAATAAAGTTGGGGTTTTTTTTAATCCAGTCACTGGTAGAAGGAATGGATTTTGTCAAAAGAATCCCTTATATCCTGTGTTAAAAATAAGCATGTCTCACTTCAGCTTCGGCAAGACACAAATGCCCCAATCATTTCCCCTTCCTTTTTGGAGCTCAGAGCAGGCTTTCAAGGGCAAAACAAAGAAGTCCAAATTCTAGTGAGACCTGTGCAATGCAACTTGCAGTGGGTTTATACAGAGGGTCTTCAGGCAACCAGGAATTTCCTCTGAAAAGTGAAAAACAACTCTCCTCTGAAGAAATAAATTAAAATAAGCTGAAGGTGAAAGTGTTGGAGTTTAGAATGGGCTGTGTTAATGGTCCACAGGGACAGAAGCTGTGAAAGCGGAGAGGAACTGCTGTCCATCACTGCTGTTCAGGCATTCTCCTGTTATTCCTCCTTGTGGTGTGGAGTTTGTAGCTTAACTAGCTCCAGACCCAAAGGAATGGCTCTATTCCCTCCACCAAATAGGACCACTTATGTCTCTAGAGAAAACATCTGTGGGGCTCAGACTGCAAATTATGTGGCTGCCTGCAGTGTAAGTGAATAACTAAAGTGAGACCATGCAGAGGCACCTTCTACCATGGCATGTACTTTCTGCACACCACTGATGGCTGTCACCCAGGCTCGAAGGGATCCTGCTGTGCCACAGAAGGAGAGGAACGTGTCTGAATTCACCTGCAAACTGTCTCCACTGCATAAGCTGAGCTCTGAGACCTAACCTCTGTGAGAATTCCCATTTCAAGAGCTTCTGAGGTCAGGTTTGTGGTCTCTTCTGAGGTTTCTATTGCTGAGGAGGAGCAACTCTGGTCTTGAAGGAGGGTGTGGACTTGTATGTACTTGTTAGGGTAGCTTACCTCTAAACACCATATAGATTGTCCTGATCAGTTTGGTTTTCTCCTGTTCATGTATCCCAAAAGGGAGGGAGGGGAGAATTTGGATGGCACTGTTTAGAGTTCAACATCATCAGACCCAGATCTCCTAACAGATACCCACTTTTTGTGTGTTTGCAGCATAGGAAGTTGACATGTTAAGGCTCTTAACATAATGAGTCCCAGGACACCAAAGAGGCAGGATAGTAGAAATGTTTTTTAAAAGGCTGCTATATATCAAAGACGCTTTGCAGAGACAGAAGAGGGTAACCCAGGAAAGAACCTTTTCTTGAATGTCATCTGCAAGTTATTCCCTGTAGTACTCTGTTTTGAGCGCCCTGTGTGTAGTTTTGCCCACATTACCTTCAGCTGTACATTTGCCTCCCTTCCTACCCTCTCCTCCAGTGCTCAGGGCAGCATTTGCTGCTCTCTCATTTGGACACTGATCTTGCTTTAGACACCCTCTCTTCAGTTTATTTCAAATCAGCTGCTGGAGGAGGGAATCCTGTCCGTTAGCTTGTGGTTGGCAGAGCTTGTTTCAATTCTGTTTGATTTTGCTTAGCCCTCGTAAAGTTGATCCCGAAGGGCCCTGTCCATTGCATCAGCTTGCTGCTTGCTTTCAGCTTCCATGCTTTTGCTTGCTTGCAGGCAGTCACCCAAGAGTAAAGTCAAACAAACTAGGCTACCAGGAGGCCAGCCAGAGGCTGTTCTTGCAAAAGAAATTCACCCATCTTACCCAGAAAAGCGTGGGGAAAGAGGCAAATTCTCTATTAAACTGCTGGCAGAGGGACACCCCGAATACACCCCTCTCCTTTTTGAAAACAAATAAAAAATAACTTCTTTGTGTTGTGGGGTTGGAGAGACCTGTTATAGACACAAAGATTTTGCTGCTTGTAGTTTCAATCTAAATTTCAGCTGCCAGTGCTTCAGGGCTATGTAAGAGCCAAAACAGGGGAAAAACCCACAACATTTAACAGTAAAGCTGCAAAATGAAACATTCATAGGTTAAGGAAAGCCAGATGTAAAGGTGTCCTGGTCAAGCTTTGTTCAACTTTTTTGGGTATTTGGTATACGTTATCATAGCCCTCACTTAATGAAATAAGACACATAGTCTTACTTGCATTTCTCTAATGTGTGGAATCGGCTCCTCTTCAGGTTGGAGCAGATATTAACAGGAGTAAAAAACAGGAGCACAGAAGATGCTGTCTATCTGCAAAACAGTGCCACAATGTTCTCCAGCAGCCCGTGCCAGAAAACCCCGCTCAGCTGCTGGCACGCAAAACAGTAACACGCTGCATGCATAAGAGCAGCAAGGGGATCCAAACATGCTTGCTGCATGTTGAACTGCCTGAGAATTTAGCTGCCAAACGCTGACAAATTTTCTATTAAGCCTGCAGCTTTTTTTAAGTTTACAAGTTGACCATATTTATGTAGATTTTTGTTTTTCATATCGATGGTAGAAGTGCCATCTTTGAAAGCAGGGTAATCCTTCTGTCAAATTTTACATTCCTATTCTAAGCAAAGGTGTTAACAGTTTTTCAATGGAACTGTTGTTGTTGTTTATTTCTTTTTTTACTTGGATAAAAAGATGTCCTTTTTCTCTTTTCCTTAGGAGTGGAACTGTTCTAGCTGAAACTTCAAGGAAAATTATTCTGAAGCAAATGTTCTATCATGGAAAACTTCAGGTTGAGCCATTTCAGTGTGGTAGCCTTAAAAGCAATGATAAAGTAGAGGCCATTCTGCAAGAAAAAAAAATTAAATGCCATCTGCATAGCCTACACTTACAAAACATGAGTTGATAGGGCTTTTTAGAGAACCACTTGCAAATGTTCTTCGTTTCTCTGTGGGAGTAGCACCAATTTCACTCCAAAATCTACCATTGATTTGTATGGAGGGCCAAGAGCTCAAGGACTCTCAACCTCTTCAGGGCTACCGAGCACATTTGAATAGACACAACCTTCTGCTGTCTGAAGATGCAGGAAAGACAAAGGTCAGTATTCATCTCTCAGTTCCCAGGAGGCACCAAAGGGTGATGGTAGGATGAGAATACTCAAGTGCCCTCTTCTGACTTTGGCTGTGGCTCAGTGATCTCCAGCAAGTCCTATGAAAGCAATGTGCCTGAGCACCGCCTGGAGCTCTACAGGGTCCTGTTTTCTCTGCTCAGAAAATTGCTTTGGCTTTGCTTCCTCAGCCACTTTAAAGGCTCCATAGAGACTGTAACTCCAATGGTTCAAGTCAGCAAACTCATGCAGCCCATCCATTCCCAAACACATTGCTCGTTTTGAGGCAGAAAATGGAATTAAGAGTTTCCCTTTTAGATATATATATATATATATAAGCAAAATTAAGGAAACAGGCATTTGAGGCAAGCTGAAGATGTTTTTTGCCTTTTATTGCCTCTGCTTGAATCAAACCATTTAGACTAACATTATTCTTTCCAATGTATTTATGAGTATGCTACTGCCGTGACTCATTTATGACACAGGAAGCATGTGAGGGTCACATGCCTCAGAGCCTGTCACCCATTGGGTCTCTCCTGTCCGACCCAAAGAAAAAGCTAGCAGCCATTATTTTCTTTGTCTTTATTCTCATGGAAACAGAAAGTGGATCTGAGGTGAAACATCTGGTTTGTTTTGGGTAAATGTTATTTATCTCTTATTTCCCCTTGGCTTTTTAATGTTTTGTTCTTTTTTTTTTCTCTAAGCTCTTTCTCCTTTTTGGAATAAGGGCCTTATTTGAAGCCCATTGGATTTTTCCATCGGCTCCAGCAAGACCTTGGATCAAGCCCTAGATACAGATATGGATTTCTTTCCATGCTCCTTTGTATCTGTCCTCTTGTGATCCCTGGTGGAAATGCCTTGTGAATTTGCTGAAGTTTTGTTGTATCCCTGCCTACTGCATTTTAAGGTGTGTTTCCTCTTTTACTGTTCCATTCATGCCAACAACATCCTAGATATTATACAAACATTTTGGAGAGCAGGGAAGGGAGCTAAAGTCATTTCCTCAGTAGACAAAGATCATGGGGGATTGAGGAAAAAGGGCTACGACACTGATTCTAGTGCCTTGCAACAATGCCAGGGACATGTCAGTTGCATGCAGAAAGACAAATGAGCCTGCATTTTATTAAAATATCTACCAGACCATTAAAAGCTCAAAGTATGTGAGAAATTCTCTCTTCCAAACTTGCATGTGATCTACCACTTGAACAGTTCCCAAAGGATGTGCTCATGGTCCAAGTGACCAGGACACCAGCATTACAGACTGAACTTCTTCCTTCCTAAACAGCAGGCTTTGGACAGAAGTTTCAGGGTTTAATACCAGCACCACTGGCTGACAGTCTCTGGCATACGATGTGCCTACAAACCTAAGACTGAAGAGACTTTTCTTTTGCTTCAAACAATGGCATCTTCTATGTATTAGCAAAAAATAAATCTTGCACGTCTGGTATTCTGAAAGGCTTTCTACATCCATTATTTCTACTGGAAGACACTGATTCTACTCAGACACTATTCTCCAGCCAAATTTGGCTTAAATTGGCCTTGGCATTCAGTAGGTAGTAGAGTGGATGGACACTTTTTTAGGCATGTATCACTCAGACCATGCTAGCATTCTTTCTTTCGGGACAGAAAAGGCTTGAAATACTGGTATCACACTGGATATGTTAGTTTGAAACTCAATGTCATTGAATGCATTTTGCAGCTTGCTCAAGTTTTCCATCTGCCCTATGCCCACACACACTAACACCTTACTTATTGAGGCTGCTTTGAGCAAGGGTCTGCAGCTGAGCAGTTCACCTCTGCCCTCCCTCTCTTCTTTCTTAATTTATGAACCTGCAGAGCAGCCAATGTTATTTAAAAAGCCTTGCTACTTGTCTTTGGTTACACTAGTTCTTTCACTATCTAAGAACTGAGCTTAGCGTATAACCCTGCATTTATACACATTACTCTTATTCTGCTTTCACTTCATCCACACAAGTTTCATTTCTGTGCTCTTTCCCATTAGTGAGGTCCTCATTATCTCCTCTTTCTGAACACCAAAGCAGTATCCACATGGTTTCTGGTTTCTTCTTACTTTCAGAACTGACCTGAGGGCAATTTGTTCTAATTTAATACAACAGACTGTCAAAATCAGACCAGGTTTCTAAATCAGTTGTTAAAATTCTCTGCCAGAAGGCTTTGCTCTCTCTGCTGGTTCACTTATGTGGTCTCTCTTTCTGCTTACTAAGACTGTCTCTGAAGCCTTGATCCTCACTCCATCAGATCCAGCTTCTAGCCCTGTTCCTCTATCTCCTGGTAAGCCAGGACTTGGCAAATGTCATAAACACACCTAGAGTTGCTTTTCACTCATCTGCACATGGTGCCTCCTTTCTTTTTCCTCTTTATGTGGCCAGGAAACAATTTCTTATCTGTGCAAACTTTATTTAGGGGTCTAGCTTACATGGCCTCTCTGGAGGCTTGACTAATCAGAACAGTCCCTTTCAGCTTTAACAGTCTTTAAAGAAGTTAGTTGATTGTATAACTACTCCTGGTTTTACAGACACATTCCTGAAAGCAGCACTGGGACAAATAGCCAGTAGGACTACTTGCAGTTTTTGCTACTGTTCTTTTCTATTGCTAGTCTACCAGTGTACAAAGAAGGAAAATAACGGTGAACTTATTCAAAGTGAGTTAATTCAGTTGGAGTAAATATTTGCAGAATATTCTGTCTTCTCTTCTTTTCCAGACAGCATAACTGAAGCCTGCAGGAAATTTCTAGAGCACGTGGAAATCTAACCATCAGGTCCACGTGGAAAGAACAGTTACATGTTCACATAAGCCTTTGGTTTATTCCCTAATTTCTTTGTGCAGACGGCAGGGTTTCCCTGCCTTTCTTGGTTTTGACCCAGGTAGACCAGATGGCAATAACTGAACCCTAGGTTGTGAAAACTCGTAAACTATTGTGGAAGGGTTATTACCAGGAAGCAATGGGTAGAGCTGCCTTGTCAGCCACAGTGATAGGAAAGCCCTTTCCCTGGAGAATGCTGTTTGGTTGCCTAGTACAAGGCACTGTACCACTACAGTCTCTGAGGTGAGGCATTCTCAGGAGTGCTCGTGTGCATCTGGTTTTATGAAACTGGCAATTTTCATCCTAATGCTGTCAATTAAGAGACTCTTTTTAAATATAAACTTCCCTCTTTCTTGGCTTTAAGTCCATCTGCTTTTGTTTCCTACATTCAAAGGATCTTATAGGAGGAAGTGGGTGGTCATCCAGTCAGAAATACCACCATGCTCTCATACCATTTGGCTATTTCCTGAGATCCTCCCGAGCATATTGCCCAAAAGTGACCTTCACAATACTTATGTGCTGGTGGGGATTAAATGTTAAGACAAAACGTGTGAGCAACAGATGAGACTGTACTGTATGAAGCTGTTCTCCTAAGACATTCTTCCACTTGTCCCTTCAACAAGATCTGAAACAACATCTGGACCAGGATTTTTGTCACATGACTTTAAATATGTTGACATTTGACTTCAATGACACATTGTGATACCCTTTCAAAATGAAGCACCTACCAAATGAGGATTTAATTTAGATTTAAGATTGTGTTTATTGTCTATTAATAAAGTACTACGTAATAACTCAAACCACATTTATTGAGACTTGTGATTATGTAACAGGCTATTATGTTTCTAATAATTAGCTGGCACCATTCAATTACATATGAATTAAAGAAGTTTTCTAGTTTACAAAGGAGCCAAGAGTTGTTCTTAGCATGGATTTAGTGTTGGTAACCAGAGCAACCTCATGCTCTGGAAATGAGGTTTAACCTAGGCGACAGCTGCCCACATTTTTGCCTTATGTTCTCATCCTTGACTTGTAAAGATCGTCTTGAAAAGGGGAGATCAGGAAAGGTGGAGAGCAGGGGTTCAGGAACAGGAGGCTGTAGAGACTGGCCCAAGGTAACACAGCAGGAAGTCTGAGGTGGACCAAGATATGAATGCGGGTGTCCTGAAGTTATTCTTTCGTCTCATGTAGTCTGGTACTGCAGGTGGAAATCCTGCCCCTGCTGCTACCCCAAAACCCAGGGGAATCTCTTAACCATACAGTTACTGTTCACCTCTGGTGTGGGAGTCTGGTTTTGCAAAACAAATCAAAAACTTTGAAAGGTCTTTTTTCATCATGGTGTGAAAAGGGAACATTTATGAAATCTCTATTTCATGGGGTGGGAAAACTGTTTCCCTCTCTATTCTTGAGCAGATTGATAAAAGACTCATGATAGCAATTGAATGCTGGGGGGATTTTTGATCTGTGCAGCTGTGTATAATCCTTATTATTTTTACAAGTCACTGGAGGCATTTGGTAGGGTCAACATGGTAGGAAATCTGGACCTGAAAGTGAAACAAAGTGTCTGTCAGAGGGGCCAGCTTTTAATTGGAAACTAAATTTAATTTTAGAGGAAGGAGAAAATACCACACTTCTAATGAGATCCAGGGCACTCCAGAGAACAGCCTGAAAAGAATATTTAAATTAAAAAATCCTGTTTAGAAAGACCTGTTGTAAATGACTTCTTGATATTGTAGGTAGATAAACACACTTGAGCTCATGCCTCACAAGCGAGATACTATATATATAAAACATGCTGATGGCTTAAAGTAAGATTTTGAAAGTAGTTTTTACTTTAACCAGCAAAAGTTGATTTTTATGTTTTGAACTGTTCAGACAAGATAAAGGGTTTTCTTTTCTTTTGTAAAATAATTGGAGGGGGATTATTTTTATGTGAAAGTGGAAAGCAGGGGTCAAACTTCATTGTGAGTGAAAATTTTTTATTTTCATGAGATGCTTAAATTAAGACAGATAGAGGGGGAGGGGTTTTGTTTGTATTTTTTTTTAAGTTCAGAGTTCTGCACCTTGAAGTAATTCAGACTGTTCAAAATATAGTACAAATGTTGGTCCTTATAAATGAGATTTTAGAAGTCATAATGATTATTTTTTTCAGGTAATCTGCTCCAATAAGGTGAAACCTTGAGCTCAGATTTTGCCCCTTACATAGACATTTGAGAAGGAAGGAGTTGCTATGCTTTGTGCATGGCAGCAGCCAGAAGATGAGGACAGAGGAAGAAAGAAAGGTGGGCTCCTGCCTCTGCCTCTTCCAGCATGCAAGACCCTGAGAACAACCTGAGAGATAGAGAGGGATGCAATAGCGCTAGGAGGACCAAAGCCTTCACTCCCTTTAGGACAAAGGGGAGCAGAGACAGGAGGTTTTGCTCTCTTATTTCACCAAGTGTACTTAGATCTCTTAAGAGAGTTGACTTTTTTTTTTTTAATGAGGAAGGAGGATGATGTTCCTTCTTCCGTTTCCCTCCTTTATTCTTAACCTGTGATCTTAATCAATTTGCTCAATGTAGCAGAGTCTTGAAGTCAGACACCTCAACTGAAAAATTATGGCATGTGAAAGGATGTTGGCATCTCTGTAGTGTCCTTGTGTGGTAATTAAAATTAAGTCAGGGCTAAAACGATTTGTAACCAAGTACAAGAGGAAAAATGGGTGAGGAACAGTTAAAAATGCCTCTCTTCTTCTTGGGCTGCAACTGCAAGACTGAATAAAATAACCAAATCTGATTAAATCAGACATTTCAGGCCAGAGATCAGTTCTCTAGGGTATACAGATAATACCTGTTTTCCTACCACACATGAGACCAGATTTGGCTTTTTTAGCTGAACTGCCCCTGTGTCCAATTTGACTGGGTTATCTCTGTGTGAAGGAGTATGGTGCAACCACAAACCCCCTGAACTGACAGATTCTCAGTCAGTTTTTTTGCAGCTGGGTTGACTTTGTCCCTGCTCTGGATGTAGAAGGAGAAGGTTAAATATGGGGGAGGAGAGGGAAGGAAATTATACATGGAGGAACCATTCTTTTGCCTTCCTCCAGCGTATATCAGTGGATAATGAATTTTTTCAACTGATTAGATGCCCCATTGGTTGGAAAATTTGGAAGCAATCATGCAATTATATCACAAAACCTCAGAGTCATGTACATTCAGCCAAGTAGAGAAACCAAACTATTAGCAAAAAGAAGGAAAGAAAAAAGACTATTTATATTGCAATACTGGTCCTAAAAAAATGGAAAGGAAAACACAGTGGAAACTTTTCTGCAAACAATTAAAGGAGGGGGAGAAAGGCTCAGGATGGGGCTGGTGCTTCAGGATAAATATAGAGTTTATAACATAGTAAGAGCTGTTTTTGGTGGGTCTTAATTGAAACTACATTGCTTGCCCCTCTGCTGCTGCGTCTCAATGTTACAGTCTGTGAGAAAAAGAGAGACTGGGTGACTTTCTTAGTAAGGGACTGATACTTCTCACTAAACAATGATTGGCAATGCTCATTGTGAGCACTTGGGGCACTTTCGTAAACAGGGGCATGGACTTGTGCTCTGCTGCACGCCATGGTGTCTCTGCTTCTGATAGACACTGTTCAGCCTCCATCTGCTCCAGAAGCCATCAGACACAGATAGAGTTTTGCTAAATGAAGCCATTTGCCTGAACCAATACTTCTTCCTTTTTCTAATAGGAGGGTTTCTTGCACCTCAGGATGACGGGATGAAGGAGAGCATTGTTTTTGTGCACCCCTAAATCATCTAGACAAGGACTCAAAAGCACAATGTTTTCATTGGTAGGAATATGGAGCAATTTTGGGGTGAAACCTGACTCCACTGAAATCCCAATGGTATTTATTTTATTTTTTTGTCTTGGAGGTTGAGACTGACCTCAGCATTAGCAGCCTGTGTCAACAGCCTTCTTCCTGTCCAGCTGCCCATCCCTCTTCCCTTATCCCAAAAAGGAGCAACTCTGGGGGTGCCCTTGCACGTGGAGGTTGAGGTGACACCTAAACGAGAGCATCTGTGCAGCAATAGTCTAAGTGTGTGTATGGCAAGGTGATCGCAAGAGGGTCAGCTGCAATTGAAGAAAGGGAAGGTACATATGGAGCATGCTCTGTAACAAGGTGAGGATCGAATCAGCTTCCCAGAATCCCAGGTTCCTCCTTTAACCTATTAGACAATGATGTAGCCAGTCGCAGACAATCTGAGATGCAGAATCTCATCCAAGTCCGCCTTTTTAGTCTTCTTTTACCCCCTTTGAATGGACTTCAAATGAATTTTAAACCCTGTTCCACTGAGAGACAAGTGGGAAGAGGTAGGCTGAGATGGGTTGGAGAGAAAAATTAAATAAATATTAGCATATTGCTGGCAGATATGAATGGAAAAAAATACTGAGGTGATCCAAAGCATAAACTGAATCTGAGCTAGCCACTTACCAAATTGCTTTGTCCTGTCCCCATCCTGATTGTGACAATTGGTTTTTCCCACAGATGGACTCCATCCCACCCTTCCTGTCAAGACTTTAAATGCTCCACTAGTTCTGATGTCTCAGTACCTTGCTATTAATGAAAGGAAAGTATTCCTTCCCTTTGGCATCACAGACATGTGAAATTCACTAAGAACCAGAAATGTTTTTATTTTTTTTTTTCCAAGACAAAAAGCAAATATTTGGCAATTCCTTGCTTGTTTGGTGTTGTGGTTTGATCTGGTTCCCCAGAAAAGTGGAGGCTGTTCTTTGGATTCTGCAAAGCCTCCCGGAGTGAGGGGAAATTGGTGGCTCTTCAGGAGCTTCCTGGAATGTGAAATGCCATTTAACACTCGCTTTATGCCTTCAGATGCTTGGGATCTGTGGAGTCTCAAAGGCCCAGGGAGTCCCAGGGTAGGATGGACAATTAGATGGGTTAAAACGGAGAACTCATTAGGAGTATATTCAGAGGAGAGACTGCAAGAAGAGAACGGTTACATTCTTTGCCTTATTCTTTACATAAATTTTGAGAGCCAGTGGAAAACAGACCTTCACAGGGCTGGATCCAGGCCTGGTAGAGGCAGGGTTATGTTTTTGTTTTGCTTTCCACCAAACACCCAATACCCCAGTTTTCTCCTTTTCTCTTGCAGGGAAAAAAAAATATTCAACAAAGTGCTCTTCACCCACCAGCTGTCACTGTCCCACTGAGTATTTTATGAAATGTAGGTGCCCACAAGAGCAGAGGTTTCTCATGACAGTTATCTGCCTGGTCTCTGGATGTTTGTGGGCCAAATCTATCCCACAACATGGAAAATCAATGTTGATCCCTAATCTGTTCATACTGAAGAACTGACAATGGACTTACCAGACAATGGACTGGTAACACAGCAAGGCTCACAGTGAGAACAGTTAAGTGAAAGTGTGGATCCCTCAGTTCAATAAGGACAGGGAATTGCTTGAAAGAGTCCAGCACAGAACCACAAAGATGATGGAGGGAGTGGAGCATCTCCCTTGTGAGGCTGAGGGAGCTGGGTCTCTTTAGCTTGGAGAAGAGGAGACTGAGGGGAGACCTCATTAATGTTTATCAATTTGTAAAGGGTGAGTGTCAGGAGGAAGGAGACAGGCTCTTCTCAGTGATAGCAAATGACAGGACAAGGGGTAATGGGTGCAAGCTGGAGCATAGGAGGTTCAATCTGAACACGAGGAAAAACTTTTTTACTGTGAGGGTGACAGAGCACTGGACCAGGCTTCCCAGAGAGGTTGTGGAGTCTCCTTCTCTGGAGACATTCAAAACCCGCCTGGACGTGTTCCTGTGTGACCTGGTCTAGGTGATCCTGCTCTGGCAGTGGGGTTGGACTGGATGATCTTTCGAGGTCCCTTCCAACTCCTAATATCCTGTGATTCTGGGATTCTGAAAATGCAGTCTCAGGTACTTAGCTGCAAGGTGCAGTGATAGCAAAAGCCATCAAGGCCTAACAAGTTTTGCAGGGAGATCAAAATGCCAGTGCTTTTCCCACATAGAGAGGGTTCTGTCAATGTTCTGTGCAACCCTATGAGGCAGAGGTTAAAATGAACTGCTGAAAAATAATGGAATATATATTTATTAGAGTCTTTCAGCCAAATGCACTTCCTCACCAAAAAGTGGACACCTTTCTTGAATCTGCCCTATTTCTCATAAAAACACCAGAATGTTTCCCAGTTTGACAGGAATTAATATTTTTTGTATACATATATATCCATCTTTCTTATAGGAAAGGGAAGAAAAGTTTATTCTCTGGCTACCTCTATTGGATGGATCTCCTCCTGTGTTTCCTGTAGGCTGATCTTTGGCTTTGTCCCCACTAAGACTTGAAGGATCAACTTGAGCCAAATTCTATCTAGGGAGCTCATGAAAATCACTGAACTGTATTCCCTATTTGCATCATGAACTGAGATTAAACTTTGGTATCATCTTTCTTGGTCTAGAAGTGTTTCACCCCTGTGCAGAAAACTTCATGCCATTTTAGAGATACATTATACGTTTGGTTATTGCCTTTTTGCAAAATGTCAAGTAATCCTCAAGATTTGGACTTTGCACTTTTCACCCAGAAGAATTCTCATGTCTTCTGGTCTGGATTTTTTTTTTTCTCCTGTCCTGCTCAGTGCAGCCATTAATCATGGTATCCCAACGGCAGTTCTTTTAAGTCCTGGATGAAGATATGTAAAATAAAGGCTTGAGTGGCAGTGTTCTGAGCCTGCCAGTTATACTGCTTCACCGCTTTCTCCTCAGTATCTTCTAAACTATCATTGTTATAATACCCAAAACCCAGACTAGTGAAATAAGAGGCCTGGGAGAGAACTAGTGAACTTTATTATTCTATCTTATTAATTTCTCAATCATTTAATTCTGTTGGCATGATTTAAGTTTCAAGGCAGATCACCTCTTACAGCTTCAAAAGTCCTTTGACTTCCTTTGCAGCAAAGTAAGTACCCAAGAGTGAATCATTCACAGTTACTAAAGTTGCGTCCATTGCTGTATCTCTGAAGGTCTTCAGAGGGCTGATCTGAAATCAAGGTTATTTCACATAAATCCAAATCTGAAAGAGGAACGGTTTAGTTTGGGGACCTCAAACTCACAGTAATCAGTTCGTGAGTTTGTTTGAACTCTCTGCAGTCTTTTTGGTGATCAAAGGGGTCATTTCTGCAATATGGAAACAGATCTGTTGAGAGGAAAAAAACCCACACGCCTGCAAAAGAGAGCAAAGTTCTCAAAACACTGTACACACAAAATTATTTTCTTTACATATTCAAAATCTAGCCATGAAACCAGTCTGACAATTTTGCACAAGAGGCCTGTGCCACTAATCAGTTGCAGCACAAAAATAAAAAAATTCTGTAGAGGAGTCCAAACTCTGCTCCGTTACAGACTTTGGTGGTTCTTTCATCCATTTACATTGTTTTTTTGTGGGATCACTTCAGCACAATTCAGAACACTTCCTTTGACCTATGCAATTTATATCAATTTTTTTTTTGTTATAAAACCAAACTGAGCACAATTCCGCTTTTAAGAATTAAATCCTTCAATTACCCATGTACAAATCCTCAGTAAAGGTTTTGGCTTTACTGCTCAAGCCTTTATAACCCACAGAGGAGAGCCTGCACATAAAAAAACCATGAAAATTAATGAACATGGACTTGCAGCATTGAGAAAGTTGGAATTCCTGCTCTTTGGGAACTTCCAGCGTGTCAAAACTTATTATTCTAAGCTGAAGCAAGTACTTCCAACATAATAAATTTGCACAAAACCTGAAATTTCTTGCAATTCCTGTTAAGAATTGCCAGTGCTTTCATTGTTCTTGAGTAGAAATTAGAACGGAGAATTACCTATATTGAAATATCTCCTTTTGTTTGCTGGATTTGACACACATGCTCAATTTGCCTGAAATTCAGTTAATACTGCACTTCAAATTTTGTGAAGGTCTCTAGTTTGGCTGTGTAGTTAAAAGGCCAGAACCCCCAGATTTCCCTATAGGCTAAACTTTTCCATCCAAATTACATTTCTCATATAGCAGTAGAGTCACAAGAGGATCCAACATAGCACATAATTCGGGCCAAACCGAGTGCATGTTATTTCTTGGGAGCTACAGTCCTCCAAAGGACTATGGGCCCATAGTAGACAGAACAGAGCTGTGAATTAAAACTCCCACAAAGCAATGCTCAAATAAGGAGGTTAAGATGAATGCCATGGTGAATCAAGACCAAAATAAAATATTTTGTATAAAGAAAAAGGAAAACCAAGCTTTTCTAAACTTGGATTGCATTTCATTTGGATTGCAACACTTCATTTTGCATCATTCCTATTGTGATTTTGAAAATTCTTCACTTTGGAAAATCAGTCTGGTGGAAATTGCCATTCCTGTTGGAAACTTGCACAAGCATACGTCTCTTGACCATCTCTGCTGTTAGTAGATACCTCCTCTGCTCTGGCAAGGACAAGCACAGTCCAGCATTTTTGGTGAATCAATATAGGCAGGATAAAAGGAGCCAGAGGATGTTAGCTGCTATAGCCAAATGTCACCAGCAAAAGTATGTAGGGCTGTTAGTCATCTAGAATGACTTCTCCTTCTCACCCTCTCCCTGCCAGCCCTATGTCTTTTCTGCTGACAGATAACAGCTATCCTCAATGCTCTCCTTCTCCGCAGCACGTTAGCAGCACTTCCAGTGATGTGAGAGGAGGACACTCTCATGTAGAAAGGAAACTGGAACCAAAGACACTTCTAAGAAAGAAGAAGTTAGCTTCCCAGCGCACTTGCTCTGTTACAGAGCAACGTACTGCAGTTGCAGTAGACACATATTCCTATTTTAGCCAGAATTTAAGCTTGGTGATGGTCTTGGGGCCAGATCATGAGCGGGTACAAAACAGAATAGCTCCTGCTGGTTACACAGTCTGAAATTAGATAAGTATCCCCTCTCCCATGGCATTCATTGCACTTGTTCCTGTTATGCATGATACCCCCAAAGCATCGGACATTACCCTAAATGCCACCCATAAGGCTTTCTGTTCTACTCCAGCCCACAAAGTCATAGCTCAGGAAGTGCATAAAACCAACTGTGCAAATGTATTCTGTAGGCCATGGGGATAGAAAAAAAAAGGGTTCATGGAGTACACTTCAGTTTGGATTGGTGCTTCTGGCAACGTTCTTCTCCTACACATCATCATCATCAGAGAGACAAAACCCAGGCTCCCTGTTGCATACACAAGAAAGGGAGACTTCCGCTGTGCTTTGCTGCGCTGCGAGCTGTAAATTTCTGAAGAGCTCTGCTATAATCTTTTACAGTCTGCAATCCCACCCTTCAGCTTAATGAAATTGAATGGTACAAACGCTCTCTGGACATTTCACTGCTGACAGTTACCCAAAGTTTGCTTCAGCTGTTACAATACGGCTATTTTATTGTCTATTTTTTATTTCTCTTGTACAATTTCATGAGTAACTATGTGTAAAATGGAAGGAATCTGACTATCCTTTCTTCATCCAGTTGGACACAAACTGGACTGGTTCCTTTAACTCACTTTTCAGCTGGCAGGGCTTGCTTTCTGTTTTCTTTTAAATGTCAGAAAAGGTTAAATAGGCGCTTCAAATCTGCAATAGATTTTGAAGATCTCTGGGGGTAAAACCTTCACAAAAGAAACAGTTTATACTAGTTCAAACAACAAACCCCAGTTCAGAACCTGGAAGGCAAGAAAAACAAGCCTAAGACATGTCTCACGTAAATATCACAGGACTTAAGTTTTTTTTACCCAATCTCCCAACATAATGAAAAGTAGGGTTTGAATCCCTCTGACTGTCTTGATTTTTAAAATTTTATTTATATTACAGTTCTATATTACAGCTTGGAAATACACGTGCAAATCAGGGAGCTGGACATCAGAAAGTGATTCTTGATTCCCATTTTCCTGTGTTTGCCTGGTATCCTGCTTTGGCACACGACTTTCAAAGGGACCGAGACTCTAGCTAGCCTGCCACATCTCTCGTCACTTGAAACAGAAAGCAAACACAAACACTGGGTCTAAAAAGCTTAAAGGAAAGTTGGCGAGGACTTTGGCTTTCACAACTTGCTGAAAAATTCAGCATTCCTCATACCAGTGAAACGAGCTACCACCCCAGCTCAGCATTTGCCTGGCAGATACAATCTTTAACTCGGGAAAAGGGCCCGAGAGGAGACAGTAAAGAAGCATGTGGATCCATAGAGCTGCCTATTAGACAGACCAACTCAAGTCGCTGTTATTTTGAGGTCTGTAAGACAGGACCTTGTACAGCAGCAAGTGAGGATATACAGAGATTTTGAAGAGTGGTGTTCTGTGTTGTGTGACTAAGGCCTTACGCTTTCAAAGTCCAAACATGGTGCACACTAGCATACAAAAACACTAATAACAAATTCCTGC